>NW_024609882.1:3018068-3205568 GCF_016920785.2 Ixodes scapularis | reverse complement strand
ATTTATTGTGTCCGTTGTACAAATGTCAGTCATTATTCGTATAGTCGGTGGTCTTTCATCGTAATGACTGAAATATTTGTACTTCAAAACTCTACGACTCAAACACGGTGCGTTAATACAAAAACTTTGTTCTGGATGATTGTGCTTTTTTTTTTCATGTGCATTTGGCTGTGCATCGCTTAAACATGGCTTGCACGTGTCATCGTCCAAAGAGCGCTCCGCTGGCCGCCAGAGAAGTGGGGAAGAAAGACCTCCCCTCTTACAAGGATCCTCTTTTGTGTCTGCCAGATTTTCCCAGACGTCACTATTCTCCCCCCAGAAGATTGTAGAATATGAACCCGTCATTTAAACTTCCTACAAAAGCAACTTGCCCCCCTGTCTATCTCTTATGGTGGTCAAAAGTACACGATGTAACATAATTGCAAAATTCGTATTGTCCCATAATCGGATCAGAAAAGAATTTCGGTGTTGTAACTGCGACACAATAAGTCTTTGGGGGCATATATTTTTATTAATGTGAGTTGTAAATCTCCTGACACAACTGCAAAACGTATGCTGGCACGTGTTGTTTCTGTAGCTTCGTATTTTTTGTTATCTCAACCTTATACGGTGACATCTTTGCTGAGTGGGCCCTGGCCAAGTCTACCAGATATATTTATTTCTTGGTGCTCTACCTACATCGGTTACTGGAAAATAAAGTAGGTAGTATTTGATACCAAAATCGAATATCTTTCGACAAAGATAAGAAAATACTGCTCGAATGCACAGAACTATACATCCAGGTTAGGTACGAGTCTACAAAAGTACAATACATAAATATCAGTACCAATCGAGTTATGGGAGGTCGACTAGAAAGAAGGAAAGAAGCGCATCAGAAGTTTCGGTGACCGTGTATACTGGACGGTCATTCCCTGGTCACAAATCTATTGTGGGAAAATATTGGTGTGGCTAATGTTGGTTTCTTCAGCTGTTTTCAGTGGGATTAAGGCTTACCCAGAAACTGATATTTGACATACAGCAAACAAAATGTTTTTTCCAGTTATTTCGTAAAGATAGCATCAGTTAATCCGGCTTTAAAAGAGTACGTCAAACAGTGTAGTGTAGTACTTTCTTCCTGTAAAATATAAAAACATGTCACCTCTATGACGTGTTGATAAACTATTTCCTAATATTTTCTTATTTGTATAAAAAAGAAACACATTGTAGTTCTGTTTTCTAGTTACAAAAAAAGTCTACCCCGTTTCGAGTGTTTTTTTTTTTAACTCTGGTCTGTTTTTTTTTTTTACCTATAGTACTTTTTAGAGACTGGGCTTCATAGAATGTACGATATTGATTTGCAAAAGGCATCAGTTCGGTAAGCTTGTTGTTAGGAAACTTGGTGACCAATTAGGCTACGAGTGAATGATAGATGTCCGCTAACGGTGGATCTGCCCAAACCCACTAATCTGTAAAGCACGGCTGTTTTCCCATACTTAAAAAATGGCCGCTAAAAACTGATACATTCAGCATTATTAAAGTTTAACTTTTCCACTGCTTCCTGTTTGTTCGTTATTTCTTTGTTTTATTGCTTTATCGAGCGAGCGCGCAAACAAACGAAATGAAGTTATTGCAACCTTCAGCCAGCAGTAGGCATCTCTCTAGCGTGTTCTCGCTCTACACGAATTAGAACAGAAGTGTCACCAGATTATGACTGATTGCGTAAACAAAAGCCGCGGAACTTCCAAATCGACATCTAGGACGATACATTATTTCGAAGCAGCACACAATGTCGTTGTTAGCCGTGTAGTCGGGCTGTTTATTTCATTTTACTTTATTTTTTTTTTTTTTTGGGGGGGGGGGGGGGGGGGGGGCATACCGGAGTCTTACCGAAAAAAGCGACAAAAAAAAGTATAGTGACTGCCAGAGTGAAAATGACAGAAGTGTTCTTCGAAAGCGCGCCTCCAACACGCGATATTTGCCTCCTATCGTACTTTCTTTTTTTCTGGGGGGGGGGGGGGGGGGGGGGGGGGCATACCGGAGTTTTACCGAACAAAAAGACAAAAAAAAGTATAGTGACTGCAAGAGTGCAAATGACAGAGGTGTTCTTCAAAAGCGCGCCTCCAACACGCGATATTTGCCTCCTATCGTACTTTGACTCCGTGGCGCGCTCGGCGCAAAAGACACGGAAGCATTGCTGAATGTACGAAGCTTGCGCTGGATGAGGGACAACTGCGTCTCTCAACTCGTCAATGATTATAAATGTGTTCGTCCCTTGTTCTTTCCTTTTGCTAAACGCTGCCCTAGCGCAACCACGTCAAATTGTGCAATTTCAGTTCCTACTTCGCTCCTTCAATACATTTACATATCTACGGATTGTGCAATTTTAGTTTCTATTCTGCTTCTTCAATACATTATCTGCGCGTCTTTTCGATTGAAATTAATAATATCGTTTTAATCGAAGCCAAAAAAGCAAATTCGCAAAGTTCTCGCAGTGTCGCTCACCTATGCAGAGGTGAGTGAAACTCCAAGAATTTCGTTTTCCGATGCTTCCAGCTTTGCTAGATTTAGAATAACAACTAATTAATTTGTGTTTCTGCGCCTTTATTTGGAGGCGGCGGAAACAACTGGCACTGCCAAGACCAGGGCACATATCTATTATCGAGCCTCGGTAGCTACTGTGGACAGAAAACTACCGCGATTTCTTTCATGATAAAGAAAAGGGTATGCAAGCTTTGAGATTTCCAAATAAATTATTTTGTGTTATTTTATCTCTATCTGTTTTCTACTCTCGCTTAATGTGTCATCTGCCTCATAAAATTGCTCAGTCCGTTTCCGCACTTCATCACATCTCACTTATACACACATGTGATATCACATGTCACATGTCATATCATGTATCTTTGCTCGGAATTTAAGTTACTTACTTTATATTTTGTACTTCCGGGCTTTATGAACAAAAACAATATTAAATTGAAACGCTTGTTTACTATACATATTATTTTAATTGTATTTAAGCTCTAGTTACAGCCACTCAATTTTTGTGAAGAGCAAAATAGAATTATTTAAAGCACGGCGCTCTTTTATTTCTAACAAATTTTAATTTTTGAGATTTTCAGTGGTTTCAAATCGCAATTTTCTTCTCTCTTTTCTTTTTTTTTTTTGTGGGTGGGATTCGGTTAAAAAAATACTGCATTCCGCTTTTACGTCTTTATTACAAGAAAGGAATTTTTTGTTCTAAAGTCCGTCTCGTATCACCGAAATCACTGTGATTATCTTAATCATTGCAGTAAACTATTTTTCTGTCTGGAATTAAAATTTAGATTCGCGTTTCGAAGTAAGAAGTGTTCCAAGGGCGGATTTACTTGACTGTTAAACATGAAATGAGGCATTGTATTTTATTTAGCCAGCCGAGCGCAGCCCTGGTATGGCCACATGTGCGAGAAGGTCGGACACTCTACGGTGGGCAAATGGTGTAAAATTAAAAAAAAAAAAAAACGGAAGCAATAATAGAGATCAGTAGTTAACCTGACACCATCAGTCAACTTCCAGAGGAAATATCATCACGTTCCGAGATGGAGAGAAGAAAAGCTCAGCGGTGTTGCTTATTGCTCTCCTGCATAATTCAGTTTAACAGCCGCTCACCCCTCCGTATACCGTCGATAAACATCGATACGTTAGCTGTAGTCTAGACGTATTGATTCGAGGTTCGCGGGGAGGTGCTAACGCGGTGCTCGTATATCCAATCAAATTGGTGCTTTCTGGTGAGACGCTGGACGCCTTTGCGCCCTGAACTGGCTGTTTATGAAGGTTCTCGTTTTATCGGGCACTGATTAGCACGAATCGCACCTTTAGGATAACCAACATTGCTCATCGGTGATTCTATATTCCCATAAAACGTTGGCAAATACTGTAGGGTTCCGTGTTTGGAGTAAATACCGATAAACCCCGATAATTAACTCCCTAGCCGGTTTTATCAAGATCGGGTGGAAAACCAAAAACACCGAATTAGAGCTGTCTTCGAACAAGAAAGACCCCAGCTTCATGGGAAGAAAACCTATAGACCGACTCCACTCTCTGACGTCACTCCGCTGCGGTGGCGCTGCTGTCGGCACTGCGCATGCGCAGATGCTCCGCTTCGGGCGAATCCGGTTTCTGCGCGGGCGGTGCCCACACCCAATGTTGTTGCACCGGAGCACGTGGCCCAGTAAACTTCAGGCAAAACAGTTTTTTTTTTTTTTGAAACAACGCCAATCGCTTTGTTTCCTTCCCTTGTCGATATTAGGGCGATTTCACTCTACTCGGGGCGGCTTCCCAGGAAGTTAGGGAATCCCGCGCACGTGCCCTATTTCCCGATAGACCCCGCTTTCTTGTCATGCACAGGAAGTTGTTAAGGAAGGGATGGGATATATGTCCGGGAGCCGGCATAGGAACTCGGGGAGAGAGGTACCGGCAATGTGCTTTAATGGGCCGGGTACACCTGCATCTTTGAAGAAAGGAGTACATTGGCACATCTTTAATCAACAGCGATCCCATGCGCTGACGTACATTCGATCGCATTGCCCAACAAAGGTGTCTTTGCAACCGCGTGTGAACAGAATTTTACTAAGAAAGAAAGCTTATGACCTCTTCAAGACGAGTTTTGTCAAAACTATCGCGTGTAAACATGATTTCGTGTTAATTTAGGCACGAACGTAAGGGTTGCACTCCTGGCAATAGCCAGCCAAAGTACTGGAAAAAAAAATTTAGATGCACGGCTCACACCAGTTGGTTCTCTACTTCCTAAATGGAATCTTGAAGACAAACCAAAAACCAGCAAAATCTCTAATGGCAGGTGTGTGAGACAATGCTGCAATAGCGTTTTAGCGCGGTCTAAAGGGAGCGGGAAAGTGCGCGCGCACAGCCAATTGCACTCAACCTTCCTTCCAATTCCGAATAAAACAAACCATCCCCGATCGGACCTTCGATTCGTTCTCGGTGCCGGTTCGCCTGTGAAAGGTGGGCTTATTTCTGCGACAGAATCCGCAAACAGAAGCGACAAATTTGCGTCCCCCCCCCCCCCCCCCCCCCCCCCCTTCATGCGCGCGCTGGAGAAAATTGGGCCCGGAACGCGGCCTTTGTGCACTTCCATTTGTTGCGAAATGGGGACAAAAAAGAGAGGGGGGGGGGGGGGGGGGTTCCATATCTTTTACACCTAATATTGGCTCCATTGTTCGGGATAACAATAACAAAATACCTCGGCACGGGCACGGTGTGCGAGCGGCGGATTCAATCTTCCAAAACACAATTGGCTTCGAGTAGCGTGCATGGCCACGCTCGCGTGCAAACGCATTACCCGAATGTATGCTCTTCGCTGTGTGCTTGCTTGATTGTTGCGTACTATCGATTACGTTTTGCGCAGCTGCGCCGCCATTTATTCCCTTTGAGACAATAGAAGAACTTGATTACTCGAAATCTCTGATACACCATACTACAAAAGGTCGTTCTACAAAAGGGCGCCAATCACATTAGCCTTTTCTGGGGGAGTAATGGGTGTGGGGCGTGCTCCCCTCGTTTGTCTAAGGTTTCATGGCAAGTTTTACAATTACGCATTCTAAGCAATGGGACGGTTCGTAGTTTGTCTCGCGATTCCTCGCCAGCGAAATCTAAGACACGTATTCTTCGTTTACTCGAGGACTCGGAACTAGGAATACGCTGACTAAACCCACACGTTGGCATCCGTGCGTTCCGGAGCTGAGGCATGCGGTTTAGAGAAGCTAGTTTTAGTTTTACCGACCCCAGTTTATCGAAACCCTTTATAGAAAACAGTTTAGAAAAAAAAAAAAAAAAAAAGCTCGAGGTACACTTAAACATTTATTATGAGTTGTGAATGCGAAAGCATGCAAGCCGCACGTTCGCTCCCTTTGTCGTCTGCTCGTTCGCTCCCTTTGTCATCTGCCTCGCACTGGCGCGCGCGCGTTTCGGGATCTTGGAGGCGGCGCAGCGGGCACTGGGAGCCCCCGTTGGTGCGCGCCAGCCAATGGAACCGAAGGCGAATCGCTCTTATTGGGGTCGCGGAAACCAGGAGCCGTTTTCCCGCTTCAAACTGATGACGTCAGCTCGCTCAATGAGACAGTTAATGCTTTTGCATTAAAATGACGATGAGCCACCTTTTAGCGAATCCGGCCGCTGCGAAGAGCAGCGCGTATGGATCGAACAGGTGAGTTACCATTTTCGTAATGAGCCTGCAAATACTGCCGCCGCGAAGCGGAGTAAACGCGGGGGGGGGGGGGGGGGGGAAGGGGGGAGGGGGAAGGGGGAAGGGGTCGCAGGAGTCACGGGTAATAAGGCTCTTTAGGTGTAGAAACCTCGCTTTCCGCCGAGACCAGATAATGACACCCCGCGCTACGCTTCACGATGCCACCCCCAGATGGCGCCGTAAGTTTCAGGCCATCTGGCAGCGCACCGGGCGGCCTGTGCAAGCTGCCCGCTCGGCGTGCCGCTTGTTTTCCGAAGAATACCGTTTCGCGTAAGGTGCGGTATGTAGATGGGGTCATTCAATTATCATCTCGTTCAGCAAACGGAAGTTTTCACCACCAACAATGGCAGACAGACAAACAAGGGTAACTCCCTAATACAAGTTGACTTGGAGGTCTCCGAGTGAAAAAAAATATCCCGCTCCTGTAGATAACTCCTAGCCTAGCTTATATTCCGTCGTTTCTGATTCTTGAGTAGCGCAATACTAACGTCGGTAAGTGTTCGTAAAATCAATTAACTCTGATTGCACCGCAGTCAGGCACGTGGCCGGGGAGGGGGGGGGGGGGGGGCATAGGGCCCGCCCTACCCTCTTCCCCCTCCCCCCCCGTCCCCCCTCTTCCCCCTCCCCCCCCCGTCCCCCCTCCTCCCCCTCCCCCCCTCCCCCCAAACCGCAGGTAAACAATACCTTAAGTACGACCGAAACTGATTGATTTTCATACCCCATCTCTTACACCAAAGGCTTATGTTTTGCAATGATTTGATAAGAATTATCTGACTCTCAGGTCCAGCTATGGTTGTATATATGACGCAATCGTCGGCGAAGAGTCTCACTTTCACAGTTGGATCAACACAAACCGGCAAATCATTTACATAAATCAAAAATAGCAATGGGCCAAGCACTGACCCCTGTGGCACTCCGGAAAACACATCCAGCATCCCAGAGGTACTACCGTTCAGTGTAACATACTGTTTGCGTTTGACAAGGTAACCATAAATCCAGGAAATCAAAGCATGACTAATTCCAACTGACTGCAACTTACTTATTAATTTCTGATGGGGCACACGGTCAAAGGCTTTTGATAGGTCTATAAACATCTGGGGCCGCCAATGTGATAATTCTTTTACATAACTGCTGACCGAATTGGCACAAAGTTAAAGGGGCGGTGCAACAATTTGCGTACTTTGGCTAATTAATTGCGGGAATTGATCCCGGCCACATATGAAACGAAGGACCGAAAACTATTCTTTCCTGCTTGCCCTAGTTTTCATTAAAAAAATAAAAGAAATTGGTATCTCTGGCACCCCTCAACTCAACATTGAAGCTTCACCAGCTTCGCCTGTGACGTCATTCGGAGTGGCGTTGGTTTCCGGTTGGGTTCTTCTGGCTTTCGTTTCCCCAGCGCTCGCCGGCTCGCCAGGCTCGCCGCTCTCCCGCCGATTCCCGACCAACATGGCGGCATGGGCGGACGGCCTGAGCGACGTCGAGCGCAAGATGCTTGCGACGCGGCGGGCAGTCGAAGTCGAAGTCGAGACACCAGGAACAATAACGATACCACGATACTACGGACCACGACCAACGCACTCCGTCGAGCGAGGGAAAGACAAAACGTCTGGGTTGCTCGTGTAGCCGCCGTAGGCGCCTCGGGCGTCGACGGATGACGGCGACGGTAGGTTTTGTTGACTTGCGGTAGATGGCGCCACAAATAATTCATACCCTTTTAGCGGCAATATTAGGCTTTTGAAGCGTTTCTGCATGCCTAAACAACAAGATTTTTTAAACTTAACCTTAAATCAAGCTTACCATTGCCTAGCACTATCACTTACAAAAACCACTCCGAATGACGTCACAGCACAGGTTCCATTTGCGGCCACCATGTGGCCGCAGGTTGGGAAAAAAAGCGTTTTTTATTTTACGATTACGCAGCGAAATAGAGGTATTTTGGGGTATGGTGGCACTTTTTCTCTTACTTATGCCGAAGTAAACAATATAAAAAATACAAGCTGCACATTCGTTCAGTGTTAAAATCATTGCACCGCCCCTTTAAGCCAGGTTCATACACTTGCATTTGAGTGCGTTTGACTGCGTTGCGTCCAGAACCGAAAGCGAGTCACCGGCTCATCTGTGCTTCGTACGAAGTGTTGAATCCAATTCAAGGAATCATCTTGGCACGCGATATAAGCAGCAGAGATGTCCTGGCCTCTCGCTGCCGCAAAGCAGTCAAACCCAGTCAAACCCGACTGTCTGAACCAGGCTTTACACATTTTGTACGCAGAGGTTAATGAAACCAGCGTTCCTTGAAAGGTTCACCTTGCTAGTACACTTACATTTGCATGTAGCAGGTTGCAGCAAATTTTTATAGTAACCGCACTCGTCAAGGAAAAATCCGCTTTTGTTAATGACACTTCTGATATAAGTTATAATAATATCATCACAAGCTTACTTCACAAAAAATTAAAAAAAAACGCTGTAAAAAAAGGAACGCTGTTAAAACATTGTTTATTGTATGACACACCCTATACCTGATTTTGGAGTTATTTTCCACATTACGAGGCGCACAGATGAGACTCTTTCTTCTTTTCTCGAGACTGCTCCTCACGGATTTTTTCCCTTGCAGTACTGTCGCCTTCTCATGAGCACGTAGTACTGAAGTAACCTGGCCATGGCGACAGTCTTGTGCTCGTCGCAGGGAATTGACACCTCGCCACTTTCTATGACTTGGTCGATCGTGTTCCGAGACATCATGCTCATCGCAGTGCTCCGAGAAGTACCGCTTAGCTACCCTCAAAATCTTGAAAAGCTTAGAGTTCGGGTGGATGAGGCCACCTTCTGTCTTTGAGTCGGTCAAAGCCGCCTCAGGTGCCTGATTTCCTCTCACAGATAGGGAGTCCCTGCAGACAGTGCAGCGCAGGGACTCCCTATTCGTGGTCCCCCTTTTTTTCTCTTCCGTTTCCTAAACTCCTAGCCCCTTCCCTTTTGCTTCTTCCAGGCCCCCGTACGTTTCGGTCTACGATAAGCTCCGACCGCGCCAACACAAGGCTCCCAACAGATCCCCTGTCAACACATATATACCGGCGACACCCCGAGGTCAGCCGCAAAAAGTCTGCGGCCTCCGGACGTGTGACTGATGCATTCGGCAGACGTCTTTATCCTGATCGTCTCTTTCACTAATATTTTCACGTCGTTGTTTTCCCTTTTTAAAGAGCAGTTGGTGCATTCATTCAAATGTTTGGCTATTTCCGAATTCGGATCTTTGTTTTTTACACTTTGTTTATCTATCGTTCACCATTGCAAACAAAAACAAAATTGAAACAATTGGAGGCGGCGTGAGCAATGAGTGACCTCCCGTTCTGACCAAAGGCCGGTGGCCAAACGGCCTGAACGTTTTGGCGCCCTCTAGGGGCAGGCGGAGAAAACGTAGGAAAGGAGGGGACGTGATGTGCTCGCCGTTCCGACGGGGCGAGGAGAAGAGTCTCCACACCTGGGCGCCCCAGTGACGCACTCGCGAAGTAGGGAAGCCTTTTTTAAACAGCGTTCCTTTTCTATAAACGGCGTTTCTCTAAATTGAGGCTCCGCTTTCTCTTAACCGTCCTTCGATAAAACGTGCCTGTTCTCTAAAACGTGCTTCGATGAAAGGACGTTCAATCAATGGAGTTTCTTTCCACCCGCACTTGTAATCACCGACTGTTTTTTTTTTTTTTTTTTTTTTACTTACCTAAATGATTGTCTTCAAAAATGTATAATGTAATAAAATGTTCACAAACACGGCATTTTCTTCGGCTCAAAAATTGGGTGTTCGAAGCTCGTCACTGCCAACGAGCTCGAATCTTACCTTAGAGCTGTAAACCGGAACACACTGCCTGCAGCGGAAATGGCACCCCCCCGGTTGCCGCCATCTTGCCTATTTGCCACATTAGTGATCACGTGACGTTAAGATGGCTGCGCCCTTAGGTGGGCCAGATCAGATTGGCCAGATCGCGGTCAGCAGATGGGCACTCGGGGGCTGCGTTCGAATCTTACTCGAATGGCGCCGAGTTATTCCGGTGAATCAAGTCACGTGACAAGACAGATGCAGCAACGCTGGTCGCGGGTAGGTTTTCGAACGCAACGGGTACGAGAACTTCTCCCAGGAGTGAGATAGAAGCTGCGTTCGATTTACTTGCACCTCCGGCACCGGTGCGGAAAAGTGTGGGCGGTGTACTTCCGGTCGTATCTCAATACATATACCGGAAGTAGACTGCCCTACACTTTTCTGCACCGGCGCAGGAGGTGCAAGTAAATCGAACGCAGCTTCTATCTCACTCCTGGGTGAAGTTATCGTACCCGTTGCGTTCGAAAACCTACCCGCGTCCAGCGTTGCTGCATCTGTCTTGTCACGTGACTTGATCCGCCGGAATGACTCGGCGCCATTCGAGTAAGATTCGAGCGCAGCCCCAGAGTGCCCATCTGCTGACCGCGATCTGGCCAATCTGATCTGGCCCACCTAAGGGCGCAGCCATCTTAACGTCACCTGATCACTAATGTGGCAAACAGGCAAGATGGCGGCAACCGGGGGGGTTCCATTTTTGACCGCTGGTTTACCGCTCTAAGTTTACTCAAGCTCGTTGGTCACTGCTTAGAAGGATAAGAACCGTTGCGACAACGTGCGGTAAGCAGAAACGATTCCCCGATGCACGCTTGTCGTACCTAAAGATATTTTGAATTTGTAACACAAAACATTTAGCAAGTTGCCAGCCGTTATGCTCTATTTTATTTTCCTGGGTTTCGCATACCATGTGTCATATTTGTTCTGAGCTCTTCCCTATGGCCAGGGGAAGAGTCTGCGTATTCAACCGCATTACTTTCTTTAGGGACGAAGCTCCTTAGGATCTAGCTTTGTCCGTCTGTCCATCTGTCCGTCCGTCCGGCGTCCGCGCTCACATAAAAATTAAAAAAAAATTGCGCAGTCGACCGGATTCGAACTTCTAGGGGGATACCGTAATGGATTTCTAGTTCATCGCCTTAACCACTCAGCCACGACTGCGGGACGAGTAGGGGGCTCTGAGATGTGGTAGTAACTCAAGAACTGGGGTTTCTGTTATGGATGAAACGTTGCATGTAGCCGCTCAATGTCTATACAGGAGAGGGCGCTGCCGCCAAATGCGTATATAATCGCGTTAAACTTTGCTTGCATTGGCTCAACGTTTATAGACGAGAGGGCGCTGCGGTCAAATTCTCAAATGTGTATATAACCACATTCCATACCACACATTCTCTTTCTGACATGGACCGTTGACTTAAGTGGTGGAGATGCGTTCCCACGGCTTTTAGCGGATCCAAGCTGATCCGCTAGAAGATTCACTGGCTCTGCATTTCACCGACCATAAAGCAGTAATAATGAAGTCGAAACGCAACCCGGAACTCAGCACTACCTATGAATAATAGAAAATAATCAGCACCATCAGCATTACTTATGAAAAATAAAATCAGTATCATCAGCACCACCAGAGCTTCGCCCCAATCAACATTATTCACCACGTGGAGATGCGGTCATTCTTTTATTGCACGACGCTTCAGGGACCTGGGATCTAATTAGAAGCAATCGATTTATATTCTGGGTAACTTTACGACACTCATAAAAGAGAGGTATTTGGCTGCAAAGTTACGACACCTCAGCCACTTCACTACGCAGCCGAGACTCATGTGTGCTTCTATAGCCCATAAATTGCTTCTTCCTCGCATCCTGCGTGATATTGAAGGGACTTTTGTTCTCTTTATGCTATCGTTTGTCTTGGTGCTCTTGCTGTAATTTCTCCTGTTTTCCTTTGCTGAAATCTTGACTGCAAACTGCGACATTCGTGGGAATACACAACAAAAACTGCCTCTGTGCGCGTGAGTGAGCGTCCACGTGCACGTACGCGTGCGCGAACGTCCAAAGTCCCATCCACATAAAACTTTCTTTTTTTACGCGTCTAGCTTGCGTCAGTCTTAGCATGCATCGCTCGAAGTCATGCACAACAATGAATCGCGCATGCCGACGCCGAAATCTGGACGGAAACGATATCGACACTGAGCGCCGCGCCTCACACGAGGTGACGCTGACGCGGACGAAGCGCCCCAAAACGTACCATGTGGAGGGGCCTTAAAGGGGTCCTGCAATCATATCTAAGCGTCTACCTTTTTGCGGCTTCCACGCCCCTCGGGGTTCGGGCAAGCCAGCGTGCATAGAGGGAGTAACTAAATATCAGTGCGTCATATTTTAACCAGACGACGTGGAAACCTCCTCCACCTACAGGGGCGACCCGCGGTGCCGAAAGCGCGCGATATGTGACGTCTTAGGTCCTGGGCTTACTACTGGTCAGAGCCACTAAAAGCTTCTTTTTTGTTGAAATACAAAATATAAGTGGTGCGAACCGTTTCAAATATTCATAAAAGTAGTTTATGTTCACTATTGTAGATCAGAAAAGAAAGAAATGCAGTTTAGATAGTACGGAAACAAGAAATAACCAGTCGACATACCCGCCACCAAGCGGTGGAAAAGGCGGCGCATACTATAAAGGTGTAATGGAATAAGGCACCAACGGCGGCGAGCAAAGAAAAGTCCCGGATCTACGCGCCGGCGCCGCGGTCGTATGGACTGGAGGATCCGACCAGTTCCGAGCGTTCCCAAGGCCTTCGGCGAGCAGCTTTGGCTCGCGGTTTGGACTTTTTTCGGTATGACACTGCGAAGTGGCTCCCGTTGTGAACTGATCTTTATTCCGTGTTTGCTGTCGTTTGCGGCCAATGAAGTGTCATGCCGAACTAGTGTTTAAGCGCGGAGCAAATGCAATGCCAGCCGCCTTGGCTGCCCGCTTCATACAGCATAGACAGAACATGCTTTAGTGGCGCCTTCTCGCGCCGTCGACACGAAATGCAGCAGTCGCGACCGCTCGCAGAGCTCACTACCCCTCCTCTAGTTCACGGCCACTTAAGCAACCAAGGACGTCATGAAGGAGGTTATTTTTTGCTTGTTTTTCTAATTTTAATTTGCCTATAACTTCTAAAATACAGCGAAATTCGAGAAAAGAAAGGTGTCATTAAGTTACCACGTTCAGTGCGCTCAGGTTCGGTGCAAATTGAAAACCAGTAAAAGAAGTCCTTGCAGGGGCCCTTTAAATGTGTTTGTGTGCGCGCGTATCCGTGCTCGTGTGTCGGTGCGTGCACGCGCGCGCGCTTCGAGTGTATGTGGCAGTAGATATGTGCGCATATTTGTTCTGGATGAAAGAAACCTGATTTAAGTGCGTATATGTTGGAAGGAAGAAACGTGGTGATGATATCAAGAAACAGTGCTCGAGGCTGATAAAACTTTGGAGTGGAAAAGGATTCTGGCAGAGTGTGCGCTTACTCCGATGTCCACCCCCCCCCCACCCACCCCTTCTCTCCACCAGTGTTGCGGAGTTGCCACTCCGGAGTTGGAATGATTCCGGAACCATTCGGCATTTTCGCGACCCCGGAATGGAGTGGGAATGGAATTGGCGGTAACGATGAGGGGAATGGAATGGGAACGGAGTTAGATGCCTTTTGCCCGGAATAGAATGGGAATGGAATAGGCCCAGTTCTTTATTATTATCTTTTTTTTTTTTTTTTTTTTTTTTTTTTTAGTTACGTTTAGCTAAACGGAGCCAGTCAGAGAGTCAGTTGCTCAGAAAAAAAAAATGTGCGGGAAACTGCTAGCAATACAAAAAACGAGCTTCAGAGGAAAGACGAAAGGGGGGAGGGGGGGGGGGAGGGGGTGGCGGTGGCGCCTTTCACGGACGCGCAGACGAAGGCCTTTACTGGTGTTACATGAGAGCAAAACAAGAAACCAAGCACCAAGCAAAAGAAACAAAGGAAGCGGCAAAGAAAGAAGCCACCATGCACGGCTCCTCATCGTGCCTCTTGTATTACTTTTTTTTTTTTTTTTGCGACGGCATGGAGGATGCACGCGCGCGCACAGACTGAGATCTGGGAGCGGGGGCAATTCATAACTCGCAGAGCTCTGATAACTCGTTGACTCGCACGCCGCCGCAGAAAGATGATCAGTTGTTGTTTTCTTGTAGTTCGAGGAGCGTTGTTTAGCAGGCGGTCAACCCTGCTGCCTTCCACGTTCATCCGCGTGCACTCCTTTGAAGTGCGAAATCTGGGTTTGCTTCGGCATTAAAACAATGCGAGATTCACTTCTCACTTCTCCTCTTGCGCTTTGCTCCGACGCTTGTTTTTTTATACTGCATTTTTACGTGTAAGTCAGCCTTTAGCATGGTCTTTGTTCCGATGCTTGTTTTCTGTGTTATATGTTTTACATTCAAGTGGGTTGGGGTTACAAACAAGCTAGCGGATGCCCGCTCATTTCCTTTGACTTTAGTCTCTGCATACCTTGTTTCACCTTGCGATGGATCGCTGCAGACGCTTCAAGTCACCCCAGGCCATCCATGCACCGTGAGCTTAGTAAGATCAGAGCTTTTTTGAGGCATTTAGCATCTTTTTGCAATTGTCTATGCGTTTGACAATGTTAGCTTTATGCTGCTTATGCCGGAAACATTGCACAGTGTAGCTGTCAAGTGCCAATTTTTATGTTTAGGAATTAGAGGAATGGAATGGAACGATTCAGCCATTCCAGGAGTGGGAATGGGCCCAGTGTTCCCAATCCTAGGAGGTGAAAGGAATGGAATTATCGAAAACTCTAATTCCCGGAATGGAATTTGAATGGAATGGGGGTGCCCATTCCGCAACGCTGCTCTCCACTCCTCTGCTTTGTAAGCCTTGGGGTAGTGCAGCATGCCTGTATCGAATAACACACTTCCCGGCGTTCCCGCTTATACTATTCACGATAGCCCACCTCATTAACGACCCACGCGTCTTAGTGTGATTCCTAACATACCGGCCATGACGACGACTGGAAAAGGCTTCTATGAAAACATACGTGAACATCATCAACGTCCCAGCTGCGACGCACTTCAGTAAACAAAACAAAAACTGCGCGCCCTAGAAGGACGAACCTATACTACTAGAGCAGCATTGAGAGCGTTTCTCTTTGTTAGTAGTGGTTCTAGGAATGTTTTGGGAAAAACGAGATTTCAATACTGGCCCGCTGAACTATTCTTGCTGAGGGAGCGGAAGTTTTGAAGTGCATCGAGGACGCTAAGCAATCAGAATGACAAGACGATACGTAATCCGTCTTCGTCTGGTAGGATCTGGTCCGTTGTTTGTTAGCCCTAACCAACCTGAGAAAGTATGTCCTCGTCCTGCAAAGAGGGGAAAAAAATACGCCCGGCAAACTTCCTGACACTTATGAAAGAGCAGCCCTCCTCTGGTCGATAGTGTGCGGGTCACCGAATCGCGAGATCGATTATTGCTGGCGAGTGAAGCCTGGCCTCAAATCGATTTCACAAAGCTCGTCACACCTGATCCTTCCAAGTAAATATAACCTGTTCCCAAGTTTGTCAGCTTCTTGGTTGCTCGTTTCAAAATCTGAGCGTTTGTACACTTTCATCTTAATAATGCATTCCTATTGCTTGGTTCATTTATATTTTAAATTAGCATTAGAATGTCTTGCGATGGGGCTACGTCATTTTGAGTTCCCTTTTACCGAGTCACATCTTACATCGAGAGAAATGTATGTATATCTAATGGAACGTTTTCTGCCCGTCAAAACACTGCTTTATGGGTGTTGACTGTGAACTGCGTTTAGTTTAATGATTTCTACTGCGACGTTCGATAGCTGTCGTTGACGCCTTTTGCACATAAAACGTTAATGGATGCAAAAACTAAAAATACTTTAATAAATGAGGTCATACAAAGGTGTCCGGTAAAACGTCGGTCCACCCTAACAGGATGTCAGATTTGGATGCATAATGTACGAGGTAGGAAAGGAAATATTTGGTTTATTTACTACCCAGTCGCTTCGCTTTATCACACTTCGCCATCAAACCCCCCCCCCCCCCTCCCCCCTTCCTCCGAGGCATGGGGCGTGTACTCCGTTCCATTAACCTGTTGCCGGCAATAACTTGAGTACACGCACATGTGGTATTAAATGTGGCTTCGTTTGGTATTAAAAAGAGGTAAAATCGTGTGTTCGCACTTCGTAAGTTTTCAAGTTTTGTTGGCAGTTAATAGATGTTATAGAAATACTTATTTGCGATGCGAATAACGTTAGAAGTGCTGCTGAGCTCGCAAATTTTTCAGGTGCGCGTGCTGACGTTTTTAGTTCACGCAGTTCAACTCGCACTTGCTTTCACCGGTGGGAGAAGTGCATCTCACTTCCGGGGTTCAGTGAAGGTCCGCCAGTGGATGACTTCCCAGCGTTTCGACGTCTCGCCCTAGGTGGCGCAAGCCGCCGCCCGATTTAAGTGTTGAGCCCACTGCATCCCTCTATTTAACGACGCCAATGAGTTTCAAGTAGTGCGAAAAATGTTAGCCGTATCAGCATATTTTCGAACCGCCACCAAGGCCTGAAATTCACACGTAATTTGAATGTGAATATAGGTAGTTGTAATTTAACGTATTTGAACCTTAGTGTAATGCTTGAAAGACAACTAGTGTTATGTTAATAATACGCACTGTCTTCCTGGGTATTTGATGACTGTATAATAACACCCGTGGTTGATACTAGGTATAGCAGTGAAACATTTAAGTGAATGTAATTATTTTTTAAATTTTTGATTGATAATTGTACGTCACACATATCGCGTTGAATCCGAGTATTATACAAAGAATGCGTCTTGTTTGAATATTTATAATACGCTTTATAAACAATACTCTAGTGTATCAACAAGTCGATAGAAGTGGTTTGTTGTTACAATGCTGTGAATAATATATTCCAATGCTTTTGGTGCATCGCTTAGCATGGCTTAAAACACCGTCCCCTTACACCTAGTCTCGCCGTTACTATAGATTTTTAGCCTGATCAAGCATACTGTTTCTTTTTATCAGTACTGTTTATATGAGATAATTATGTCAAACTCTAAATACCTCTATATAAAGTTTTGTGGACCATATTCTGAATCAGTGCAGAGCCTAGACGACACGAAAGATTGAAACGCTGAAAATGCAACCGAGGTTCCGAATCTGGGCGGAATATTGAATAATAGTTTAATCTTTTCTTGAAACATGTAAGGGTTGGAATGTTTTGCTTTGGAAGGCTGCTTCCGCCGCGGATACAATTTTTTCTCTGAATGATTTTTTTTTTTACATCTTTTACGATAATACCCAATGACGCTGCAGAATGCAACGTTAAGTTAATAAAAAAAATATAACAATGTCCATAGAAAACAAGAAGATATTATCAGAACCTCGTCGTTATGACGTTTCTTTTTTTCCCTTTCCCATCTTATCTCAGCCACTGAAGCACTCTTATATGCACCTTTCCTTTCCCCTTCTCTCTCTTTAATCTCATGGGCGCTGCGCGCAGATTGGATTATTAGCCGAGAGATGGCGCTTTATGCTGCCCAATTGTGAACAATGTCTGGGTCCACCCCCGCGCGACCGGGTTTACCTCTCTTTTTTTTTTCATTTCGCGTTCTCGCAGCCTTCATTCCGGTTCCCTCTCGTACAACCTCATTATTATTTCCACGTTATCTTGGCTCCCCCGATTTCTCTAGGGTCCTCCCCTTCGTTCATTTTTTTATGACTTCTTGTTGGTACGTTCGTAATGAAAGGAGTCGGACAGACCCCCGGCCCACGCACGCCTTCGTATCACAAGCAGGACTTCGGTCGCCGACGCTTCTTTTGTGGCATCCCCAATTTCGGAGATGAAGCCGTCGCCGATTCAATGACAGAGTCAACGCACCGGTCGGATTGGTCGAGCCTTTCTCTTTGATCGTATCAGCGCCATGCTCATAAAAGTGTAATCACGAAGGCTCCCTTTATTCTCTGCCTATCGGAAGGTCGTTCAGTGACTCTCAAGACCTCTCGGATTACTGTGGTCTTTTTGTCCGGTCATTATCACCTTATTTATACGTCAACCATGTTGCTTTCGGATATCGGATGTCAGTTCTGGAGCTCCAAGTTGGACGCTCGACCAAAAAAGCCGGCGATCTCGCCAACGTTTTTTTTTTTTTTTTTTTTTACCGAGAGTCCAACTTGGGCACATGATTGGGTGCTTTCGCACGTGGATTGCTCGGTTTTGGTCTAGTTTTGAGCTACCGATCTTTGCCTAAATCCGGCTCAGTAGGAGTCACGCAATAGAAAATATTGTTCTCGAGTGTACTATTTTATTTACCGTAATGAAGTACGGTATGTTTTAAATTATGAACTGCTTTTTAACGGAACCCGCAATCCCAAAATTATGTCCGTGCATATTCCGCTAAACTTAAATGGGAAACGGACTGACTCATACATGAAGTGGGGATATTCGCGTCACGTCACCTATACGTAAATTCCATTTCCCCGCTAAATTCATCGCGAAAATTTCCGTTTTGTGATATGAGCACTAATTTAGTTTCTCCAATAAATATAGCCGGAAAATTGACGTCACGCGATCAATACACCAATTTAGTTTCCCCGCTAACGGGGAAATCGACGCCATGTGACCTAAGCACCGTCTCAGTTTCCCCGCTAAATTTAGCGGGGAAATATACGTGACGTTAAACACCAATTCCCTTTCCTCGTCTCTTGCCCTCCTTGAATCTCCCCAATGACCTCCTCTCCCTGCCCCTTCTTGATTATTCGATTCTCCTGCTACATTTAGCAGAGTAGTATACGTGACGTGACACACCAATTCCCTCTCTTCTTCTTTCTTCTCCCTCCCAATTCCTCCCCTCATCCTCCTATCGTGCCCTCTCCCACTTTCTATCTGCCTCCATTCCCCTTCATCTTCTTCCTTTCCTTCCCTCCTACAGTGTCCCGCCCTCTTCCTCCTAGCCCTTTCTGCCTCCCTTCCCACTTTCCCTCCCTGATCACTACACACTAACTCAGTTTCCTAAAAATTGGTACAAACATAGGAATTTCTCTTTCAAAACGACTGTATACGGTTTCCAAGCAATTGAAACAATCGTTCCTATTACTGCCCTTCAGCATTACAATATACAGGGTGTTTTTCTTTTAGCTGCACCAAATTTTCAAGAAAAAAAAAGGGAACGTGAGATAGAGTAATTTGAGCTTTGGGGAAGTGTTAGTGCCCTTAGCAGCCTCTAGAAAAAAGGTGAAATTAGGTAATTAGTTAGCTAATTAACTAAAATGTTTCAATTAACTTTTTAATTTTTCACTTGAGGGCACATAATGTATTTCGAGCATTGAAGCTTCGGCCACAGTATGGTCTAGCCGTGTCGTCCAATTTGGATAAAAAAATTCCCAGTAGGCGCTACGGGGTCGAGAAATGTCACTTTGGTAAATGACGTCAAACCGAAACTAGACAGGAAAGAGTGCCGGTAAAGTTATCGCTCCGCCCTTCCGGGCACGCGATTCGTCATTATCGCGGCCGGCTCGCCTAAGCAAGTGGAACCGGCCGTGATAATGACGAATCGCGTGCCCGGAAGGGCGGAGCGATAACTTTACCGACACTATTTCCTGTCTAGTTTCAGTTTGACGTCATTTACCAAAGTGACATTTCTCGACCACGTAGCCTACTAGGAATTGTTTTTATCTAAATCGGACGACACCGCTAGACCATACTGTGGCCGATCTTCAATCCTGTAAATGCATTAGGTGCCCTCAAGTGAAAAATTAAAAAGCTAGTTAAAACATTTTAGTTCATTAGCAAACGAATTATCTAATTTCACCTTTTTTCTAGAGGCCGCCATGGCCATTAACACTTCCCCAGGGCTCAAATTACTCTATCTCACGTTCCCTTTTTTTTTTAAATTTGGTGCAGCTAAAAAAAACACCCCATATATATATATATATATATATATATATATATATATATATATATATATATATATATATATATATATATATATATATATATATATATATATGGTGTTTCACGAAAGGAGGACAAATTCGATATAGCAAAAACTACGCGTCACAACGAAAAAAGACTTGTGTCGTGTTTTGCTCCTGGGCCAGGGGCCTGTTTAGAAAATTGATTAAAGTCCGAGATAATTAGATTGTTAATTATTTTTGCGTAATTAACTTTTCTTAATATTCTGTTTAAGGGCATGGTTTCAATTAGAAAACTGCTCAGCATCATCCAAAAACACTAAGTCAACAATGTGCACAACGATAGAAGGTATGCGCAGCATTTTACGGCTTTCTGATAAGCCGCGCAAATTCTACGGGTTTTCAAGTTTCGGTTTGTTGTTGGAGCGCATCTCGGCCCCGACGGCACCGCTCCTCGTGGAGAAATAGTGCAACCAACCTCTTCTGCACCGTCATAGCGCGGCGCATTCTTTTAAATAGGCCCCTGGCCCGTCGCAACAAAAAAAAGGCATGTGTCGTTTTGACACAAACCTTTTTGTGTTGCGACGGGTTCTTTTCGCAATATCGAATGTGTCCACCTTTCGTGAAACACCCTGTATATAATGGGAATGAGTGAAGAATGACAAGTGCAGCCGTAGTAATATTGCGAACGAAGAGGTGAGAAGGTGATTATTGACTTTATTGCATTAAAGTTAGGGGGAAAGAGAGCTGGCGAAAAATTGGGCCAGGAGCGGGGATTTAACCCGCAACCTTCGCCTGTTCGGGGCGACGCCTTAGCCGATTAGACCATCCCGGCCACTGGTTTCGACGGACTCAATTGTTGACCAGCTCTTTGTGTACTGTTAGTTTCGAATTCGCTCAGCTGGATGGCTGACAACCGTTGCTGATTTAAGGCCCGCGCTGGTTTCGAATTGCGGCAGTGACGTGGCACGTCGTCTCAGCTTGCAAACGTCGGAAAGGGCTCGTCTTCCACGATATCTAGGGAACCACTCCTCCCTGTAAGGACAAGCTGCATCGTATATAAATTGGAGTGAGTGAAGATTGACAAGTGCCGCCGTAGTAATATTGTGAACGAAGAGGCGACGAGGGTGAATATTGAATTTATTGCATTAAAGTTAGAGAAATTAAAAGAGAGCTGGCGAAAAAAATATATATATATAGAGTTACAACACGAATTTACGGAATATAAATATAGACAAATTCAGACTGGATGATTGCCTGTAAGAAACCAACATGGTTGAAGTTAATTGCGTGTTTCTGCTAACTGCGTCTGGTGCTGTACATTTGGATCGAACTGTCGGCAGAATTAACCCATGTTGATGAAAATTTTAAATACGCTTATTTATTTTAAGTTAGTTTGTTTGCTTGTTTGTTTCATATCTCGTTACCACCCAGCGAGGCATTGTTGAAAGGGAGAGAGGGGGTGGCTACAGTTATGTGTTGTCGGAACGGGGTTCCCAAGGAACGACGTGACTAGATCACGTTCCTCTAAGGAAGAACGGAGGAATGCTGCCTTTCCATTCTGCATCGGCGGAACTGGAACTGGAACTCGTGACGCTTTCGAGTAAACGGCAGAAATAATAACGTTCCGTTTTTTTTTTTTTTTTTTTTTTTTTTTTTTTTCAATGTTGTCTGAATTAAGTGAGCTTTTAGGCTTTTTGTTATCGACCTCCGACTTCAAGGAATGGGGAAGTGTCCGAGAGATAGTGGAACACAAAGAACTGGAACAAATGTAATCGTGGCGACTCGACACACCGTTCGATATAGAAATTTTTTACTCGCTCGATTCATTTTATCTGCAGATTATCCATTACAATTTTTTTGTTAGAATACGCAAATATAACACTTATAGTGACGAAACGTTTCAGCACGAGAAATATTACCTGGAACGCGTTCCTTTCGAACCTCCGGAACTTGTAACGGGTATTTGTTCCAAGATTGAGAACGGGTATACGACACTGATACGGTAGGGTAAAATATAAACACGTAGGTTTGTTTTTTTGCTGGTTTGTTTGTTTGTTTGTTTGTTTTTTTATTCATGAAGACGATGTTTTTCAGCTCGCCGCACCCTCTTTCTTATGGTAATCAACCACACCATTCGAAGTAGTTGGTGACATAAAGCAAGAACATGTGGTGCTCGATTTTCACGAATCTTGGCGCGTTCGGGGCTACGACGAGCCGGTACTTGAGCAGTCAGGACGCCGGCACTATACAAATGGCCGCCGGAAAATGCGCTGAAACGACGACGACAAAAAAAAATATATATCGTAGCGATCGATGGTTTATGCCATCGAAGGATGTGCGAATCTTGCATTCTGATCCCTGTCGTTCGCGGAGCCCACCCCCCCCCCCCCCCTTACCATGCTCGTAAAAGCTGCCGACACCAAACAACTAAGTTACGTATTCTCACTGACAGAGTGAGAACGGCAGTGCGTGTCTTTCGAACGCCCATGCCTCCAGCACGGGCTCCATGCCTTCCGTTGGGTTCAGGTCCTGCGCGCATAGAATGAGATTGTTTTCTGTGTTTGCTCAACAGCACCTAGAGAAGAAGGCCTGCGTCTTCCCCCCCCCCCCCCCAACCCCCACGTGGCGCAGTCCAGCGTGCGTCAGCGTCGCCGCCGACGCATCTTGCAGCGTCTCACAGCCACCGGGACGCTAGCACGCGGTGACGCCAAGACTGACGCGTCTTGCCTCTTTTGCGTCGACTGGGCGTGTTTGCCGCATGGGGCGGGTCGGAGATCCACTAACAATGACGTCACGCACAGGCCGTGTCTTCTAGGTGCTATTGGTTTGCCGCGTTTCCTTTTATGTCCGGGCTGGGACGCCGCGGTAAAGGAGCGAGTTCCCCGTTCCCCCCCCTGGGAATCGTTGTTCTCGACGTAAGGGCTGTCAGGAACGCCGCAGCCATTAGCAGTCCAGACGGCGGTCGCTGGCTTCGTCTACATGCCGCAAACACGGCGCAGGTTTTCGTCCATACTTTGCCCAATCGAGGGAAGTGCGCGGAGGGGGGTCTCAGGGAGGACTACAGTATACTGTGGCTCGCATGCCAAGGACAGTGGACGCGGCATTATGGCTCCCCTTTTGGCCTCAATATGACGTGTACGTGCTAGCGGAATATAAGTACTTCAATTACGACTACTTTCTCACTCAAAACGTACGTTATCTTGATTACTCAACCTCGCAGCTTATTAAATACTTCCCTATTTTTGTTTCACCGTCATTCAGAGAGCAGCCGGAAAAACGGAACGTCACTGCGTTCTTGATTTTTCTATCACCGACTAAGTCAAACATGTGCAGTGGATACGAGGTGACTTTTCTAAATTTTTTATATCTACGTCTGTATTTGTGTTCACTCTTTGCCTCTCATGCGCTCCGGCTTAAAGTGAAACTAATCGTAGTAAGGTATCCAGTCGATTATCTGCGCTGTTCGTCGTCTTGCAGTCCCGTCTCGGGCATTTGAAAACACCTTTACGTCGGAGGCCTTTTTGGGTAGCGGCATATCAGTCCGCGCTCCCCACTTGGCGTGAGTCACTCAACATGCACCGGTTCGACGATTAAGCTATAGTATGGTGCCTGGAGCGCGTCTTCGACTGATGTGTTTAGCGTCCTATCCCGCCCATACATCAAAAGTGGTACCAATGTGGCCAAAAAATGACGTCACAGAGGCCGAAGTTTCATGCTGTTGCATGACGCGATCCTGGCGGCTGGTCGTAGAAATGCTAACGAGAAGGCTGCGAGTAGCACAACCGAACACGAGTGTCGCTGTCGTCATGGCGTCCCAACTTCTGGCTGCCGAAACTTCCGCGGACCGCCACACTTGAGAGCGACTTGGAGCAGATCAGGCATCTGCTACAAGCACCACCGCTGTTGGGACGCCGCCAGGATCGCGACCGGCGACAGAATGACACTTGTATGACGTCATCAGGGGGAAATCGAGGGACCACTTTTTTGGGCGTGCTAAACACACCAGTCGGAGACGCGTTCCAGGCACCATAGCTATAGGTCTGGGGTCTGGAGGCCTTTGGGATGCATGTGATAGAACTCCGACGAAATCGACGGCACCTAGTGGCTAGAACAGAAAGCTGTGGTGGCAGGTTCGCTCGCCATCCTTCTCGGGCCAATCAGATATTCACAACCTGACGGTCTAAAGAAGAAAGCCATGAAGGTATGTTTGAAAACGAGACCTTGCGCAAGAAATGCAGATTCTAAAGTCACGTTTACTCGTAGCGGTGACATTGGTAGAAGCTTACTCTTTAAATGAAAATAAAAAACTAGAACTAAACAGAACACGCGTCTCTGTTTCGTTGTAATATTGTTTATTTTTTAACGTTAAAAAAAAAAAAAAGGCTTTCCTTTTTTGCGCATTAATGCCGCAACGCTGCGCAAATATTTCGAGTTTGAGGTTAAATGTCCTGTTTAAAGCTCGAGCGGAAAGCTTCTGTGAATGCTTCCGCCGCGTGGGCGATTAGACTGCCGAGTCGCGTTATCGTGGAAGGCATACTGCGCGGAGAATTTTCAACCGACATAGATCTGCCTTTTATACGCTTGTTTTCGCTTGTGTGTGTGTGTGTATTTTTGTACAAGTCCGTGCGACGGTCTATCTAAGAAAATGCTCCGGAAAAACGAACACAAATTGCTACGAGGCAAGACGCGCGTCTTTCTGGCTTTACAAGGCTAAGCGGAGAGCAAGTCGTCTGCTTCTTTCGAAGGAGTGGCGGTGACGTCAGAACGACGCCGAGCTCTTATTGGCTGATTTTAAAAAAAGAATATATATTAGCGGGTAGACCTCGAGGCATCCAGCATTGAGGTCTACCCACTATCCTTTCAATCAAAGCCAATCAGAGCTCGGCATCATTCTGACGTCACGGCAACTCCTGCGCAAGAACCAGACGACTTGCTCTCCACATAGTCATGACAACTTAAGAAACGTAGGGCGTGGCAAGTTCCGAGAATCTCATTATCACGCCACAGCCAATAAGACTGCCGAATAGACAATCACGAAACAAGGAGCGTAAACATTTTATAGGTGACGCTTCGCGTTCCATAAGATGTCGGACATATGGAGGAAAGCGCGCTTGTAAATTTGACGATCGGTTTCTGAAGAACTCGTTCTAACACAGATATAGGTTTGCTGAGTGAAGCGGATTTAGTCCTCGCTTGCTGGGACACGTCAGATGCCGGGTTCCTATCGCAATAATAGCCGAAATATCTTGTGTGTCTGTTTTTTGCCGGCATGACGGGTCACGAAATATTATTGTTCGATGTTCTTTCGGTGTAGGAATTTCAACGTATTTAAGGATCCAAAGAAAATCATTCCTCGCTTCCTTTTTATTCTTTAGAAGTCGCATTGGCGCAACGAGTCCTAATTTCTCTCAAAAGTTGAACTTCTATCGGGACAAGCATGTCAAAAAGGTGTAATGGTTGGAACTTTGAAGACATTTTGACTTTTGCTGGGGTTATCACGCTTGTCCTGCACACTGCTTCTGAGTGCACAAAGTTTGTGATCTCGTGTCACAACGGCATTTGCTTGTTGTCAGAAAGGTGGCGCCAGGCCCTGAAGCTCACGTTTGAAAAGGGTCGAATTAAGTGTAAAAATAAAGATTACAGGAGGACGCGTAAGCTTCGCCTGTAAGAGTGCAACGCGAGAGCTAAATATAAATCCCCGCTCGTCCCCAAGTTCTGCAAGCGTGTATGCGTGAGTTAGTTGGTAGCGTGTCTGGCTCGCAACAAAGGCTCGTGGGTTCGGATCCCACCGCCGCCTGAAATTCTTCGAATATTTTTCTCAGTGGCCAATGAATTGCTTCATACAGCGAAATTATTTGAGAAATGCAGCGACATTTTTTTTTGCATTACATGCCATGTTTTAACACTTTCATTCCACGCGTGGCGCCACGTTTCACGCCAGCTTTGTAGGTTGTTTAAAATTCCCGCGCGAGGTCATGTGACTGTGACGTCATGATGCTATCGACCATTCAGGATTTTCCCGTCCGCCACCGACGCCGACGCCAGGTTTTCTGCGACACGAGCTCCCTAAAGCTGTCACTTTAATATTCGCTACTTTCTAAAGAGAAGTCCGATTTCTCATTGTGGCTACCACGCAACATAGGTAATCAAACAATTAGGAAACAATATCTTTTTGTTTTATATAATGTGTCGCGAGTGATTTGGGTACTTGTGATGCATAACATACAAACCAAGGCTCGATTTGCTGTGATTGGCATATTTCATCTTCTTTATTTGTGATACAGTTCAAAGCGATTGCTCACGCGTACCTTCATGGTGTTTCCTCATATTACGTTTCCTAGTCATTGTCGGAAACTCGAGAACTTGTGACTTGGGGTTTAAAATGGGCGACAAGGTAAAATATATTTGTTCTTCCCCATTCGGTTCATTATGCGTAATCTACTAGCGCGTCATTATACGTAAGTAGTGACTCAATATTAAAAACTTGTAGTCAGACGTTTGCTTCACGCTGACTGTAGCGACTTCGAGGTCAGTTCTGGGAAACAAGTATTTTTGTTTGTTCTTTTTGTTTGTTTGGTTTTCGTTATCATCAACAGATTGCAATGGTGACGATATTTCTTGCTGCAGACTACCTTCGGCCTTAACCTGCCAGTAACGACGTTACCCACAATTAACGTGAAGCTGTTTCACATAGCATACCTCCGTATTAAATACTAGCGATAATCCCTACTAATAAAAAACCACGCCCGTGTTTTTTTTTTTTTTTTTTTTTTTTTTTTTTGTGGATGTGATTGGTGCCAGTGTAATTGAACTCGCAAGACTTTCCAATTGGCGGCACCAGTCGGCGTGCTCGGCGACACAAAGAAACGTCGACTGCAACTCAATGTTTAAACAGTTAGGCCACTTTCCTTAGATAAAATGATCCGCCATCCAAAACGTCGTCCTGGCGTATGTAACGCGACGTTGCAACCAAAAGGACGACATAAAGAAAAATAAAATTGAGTAAGTAAGTGTTCATGTATTTCAAGTTTTATTTTGACGACTCCTCCTATATCTTTTCTGCCATCTGCCGACGGTAGAAACGAGGCTAACGAAGAATCGCTTGCAGCAAAATGGCGAGTTGCGCGAGTTGGTATGAACAGACCTTTTGCCGAATAACCCAAGCGTCAAAGAGAATGCCGCGAACGTAGGTACACGCGCTGCGCGTGCTGCCGTCTGCAGCTGTAACTGTTCGAAAGCGAAAATCTCAAACAAAAGGCACTTCGCACGCCAACACCAACATGCGTTCGCGTAACACCAACGTTTTATTTTGGTTATTTACTCCGAATCTTCTTGCACAAGTGGGCCGAGCGCGCGCAGCGCGTGTACCTACGTTCCCAGCATTATCTTTAATGCTTGGATAATTTAGCGAAGGATCTATTCAACATGGTTCGGGTGAACGCTGCGCTGTGTGAGTCAACCCAGAAGGAAGTTTTATGTATACACACATATATAAGGTGATGTTAATTACTGATTGTTTTGCGGGTATTATGCGATACTCGTGCCATGGACACGTTTCCTTTTTGGTTTGTATTATATTTTTTCTTCCTTTATTCCGCGTTCTATATATTGAGATACGAGTCAGCGTTGGACCCGTCTATTTTCTTCTACTGTGTCTGTCTGCTGTTCCCTTTTTGTGAACATGTGCAACCGCTCGCATGCCAGCTACGGGAGAAAAAGGCGCAAATGATGAACCATCACGGCCGCAGATGCCTCGCCCGATATGCAAGGACGTTTCGTGAAACCTTCGCATAAGTTTCTCCGATGTTCTCGTTGCACACTATCTATACTTCGTTTTACCTAAAGTCAAAGTGCAGTCGACTCTACGAGCCGATAGGGCCAATCAAGCACCCGAAAAGTACTACGTCACAGGGTTCGTCGTGTTCATGTGGAGTGTTATTCCCGAAAAGTACTACGTCACAGTGTTCGTCGTGTTCATGTGGAGTGTTATTCCCGAAAAGTACTACGTCACAGTGTTCGTCGTGTTCATGTGGGGTGTTATTCCCGGATAAACCAATCATACTCAGTGAATAAACCACGACCACGCTCTTCTCGCTTCTGCGCGCGCGTTTGTGTGTCTTTTAGCCTTTGAGAACGCTTTGACGTGTGGTCAAGACTCAAAGCTAGCATAGTCTTTTTTACGTGTTACATGAAGAACTGTAGCAACGACAGTTAAAGTGTATACCAGGCAAAAACTCGGAAGACTCTTCTAGAATGTTAGCCAGTCAACCTGGCTAACTGTACGGACTTCTCTCTAAAAAAAAAAGGCAAATGTTTTCTTACCAAATACACTGTTCATTTAAAAAAACAAAACAAATGTGTGATTTCTTGGGACCATATAAAATTAGAATTCTTTGAAAGCTGTGGGATTGAATGTGATCCGTTTTCTAAGCCTCTTCACTGTAAACCTGAGGGGGCAACGTTTCGGAAAAAAGCTTTTTCTTAAACCTCTCTTGTTTTCCTAACGTTGTTTTTTTGTTTTTTTTCTTTTTATAATCTTCTTGGTGAACAGTGTTTAAGTATGTGCCATTCACAAATGACACATTTTTTTTCTTGCAAGGGAACCTACCGAAACCTAATTTGCTTTAATCCGTCGTTTCACAGCGGTCATGATCAGAGAACCTACCATTAGCGTTCAGCTCAAGCTTCGTTTGAAGTTTCTGTTCTCATGTCAAACAAGAGCCGGGGCCAATGTAAATTCAAAGAAGTATCTGGTTTAATAGCGTGACATTTTATTTCAATTGCACTGCTTGATATAGAGGCATCATCTTCTTTTTCTCGAAGAGTTTACTTGTAATTCAAGTCAATGAGTTTACTCCTGATTCATATCACGGTTTATTTATTTCATCTTTTTTGCCTTTAAGTTCGATAAGCGTCACTCTCGCAACAGGCAATGAAAGAAACTTTTGTACGTGATATAACCAGTTTTTTTTTTCCTGTTACCAAAACACTTTTTAGCACATGTTGAGCATTTTCGTACCTGGATGCAAACACGCTGACAAGATTGTGAATGCGTTCACTAGTTCACACATGCTGGGCATGTTCGCAACATGTTCAGAAGAAGTGAACATCTTTGGGACTTACTCAGGAGCATGTTTTTGTTGCCGGCTGCTGGCTCTCACCCGTTCTAAATGTTCCGAACATAAACAGTATATGTATTTTTTATGCGTTGAGAACAATGTGTTGAGTTTCATTTTAGTGCGGCAGTAGCGTCACTGAGGCCATAATGTCGGGCAATGTTGTCTTCTGTGGCCTACTTTCCCTGGAGGTGCCGCTGAAAAACGCACAAGCACGTCGGAAGAACATAAAAATGTCTGAACAGGGCTAGTCAAAAGAGCAAAAGACTGCTCGGGTTTCGAGCGTTTCCCGGCAGGGGCACTGCCTGTTAATGCGCCTGCTCACAGGCGCAGTCGTGCGCCGCACTGTCTTGTAAACGTGTGCACGATTAAGGAGAGGTCCGCTAGTTCCTCTGTCTCATTGGCCCCCCGATACCTATTGGTGGTTAAACGCTTGTTTTGTTTTATTGATGAAAGGGTTATGTCAAGGCCTCTTGATAAATATCATCTGGCCTCCGATACTCATTAGAGTGCCCCTAGATTACTTTCGTCATCTCTCGGTGATTGCCAGAAAGGCGAGCGAACCCACGCTCCAGTTTCTCCACAACGAGGAGGCGCGCCGTTCAAACACCTCTCTTCTTCCACCGTGCGCTAAAGCCACTTTCCAGGCTGCAGCTTCTCCACGTTCACCGCGACAGCGAAACCCCGTATCGCCAACGTCCAACAACCACGGACCTAAAAACGGCGGGTTGTGACCACTGATCTGTATTGTAGCAGGCTGGATCGCGGATCGGGAGCCCGACGGTGCCCCTACCGGCGGCCGTTGCTTGACACCAGTCAATACATGCCAGTCTGTGAAAGGAATAAATAAAAGTTAACCTTTTTCTCACATTTGTGCGAAGTGTTTTGTAAAGAAACGTTTATGATGTTTCGCAGTAATATAGTAAGCCAAATAATAAGGCGAATGAGAGAAATCCCACTGTTTCACGTTTGTTTCTCTTATGATTCAATGCATTTGCTGGTATCAAGCCGTGGCCGCCGGTAATGCCACTCGACCCCAGAAAAACAATCCTCGGTCTACTGGTACAGTAACAAAAAAACAAAAAATAATCCCAGTCTACTGGTACAGTAACAACAGACATCAGTAGTTGTGACCAATTCCGCTTCAAAGACAAGGCCTGCCCATGACGTCACTATTAGTGGACCTGCTTCAAGCGGCAAACACCCTGAAACTCGACGACAGTTACCGCAAAGCGGCAGACGCTCTGTCGGAATGCCGGCGCAAACTAGGCGGAGCTGCGGGGATCTACTAGTGATGACGCTTGGGCGGGAAATGGCGCAGGCCTTGTCTCTTCCACGTGGCATTAGTCGCGACTCGCGACTTCGAATCTCCGATAGTCGTTACCATTCAAAGCCGACGTGCCGGCGCGGGTCTACAACGAGACCGGAGTTAGGCGAGTGCCGGGCACAGTACGCCCGAACCAAAGCCCGCCCCAAAATAAATGACTCGGAGAATCAGAACAGTTCCGATGAAAGCGCAGTCGCAAAAGCAACAATCGCTCTTTCTCGAACAAAAGGCCACTAGAAGAAGCACGCCTCGATTGTGAAGTGTCGGGGTGGCCTCATGGCGCGCCGCCGTCGTGCCATCGTCGTTTTTCTTCCGGGCTTAGGAGGGCATTGTTGGCGCTAGAGCTTGTGTTTTTTTACGTCCCGTACGATGCCGGCCGTTCAAACGTAGGCGCCTCTACTTGGAAACCGCGGGATTTAAGAACTGCGACGTGCTCCCTTTGCTGCCGGAGGAGATGGACCGTATCGATCGAGTGTCTGTGGGCTGTTGGAGAAAATAACCCGTCTTCTGTAGCGCGTGCAATCCAGTTCTAAAAACACAACGGGCATTTTTAACGCTCGAAGCCACTCGCTTAAAAACCGCAGACACGCTGCCTCCACATCGTATAAAAGGCACAGTGTTTACTGCAGGCATGACGACGGAATGATCTGCGCACATGCCTTAAGTATCTTGCACGCCTGTTCGCTTCTTACAGATGTATATGTCGAACATACCTGCAGACAGTTCTTTGTGACCAAAGATACAGACACGCCTCGGACTTTGTCCGCAGACAGTGTTTTTGCATGATGTATTTGCAGCGTGACTGCGGTTTAGAATGTACGTGCCATGCAACTGCTCTTTTCGAACGCGTGTGTATGTTTTATGAACGTGCGTCCGTCTTACTTCTTGTCACATCGACATGCTGATGGATCCTTGTGCGCCTTCTTTTTTTTTTTCTTGTTGTTGTCTCGTTCGAGTTTTTATTGTTTAGGCTGTGGTATATTAAGTGCTGGCCATAGATGTTATCGTTTCTTTTGATCACGAGTTGGCTCAAGCTTTAATTGACAGCACCTGCTTTGGTCTCCATGGGCACCGGTCAGTACCTTCACACGTTAGTCGCGCTATGGAAAACTTGCGAATGCTTCTTATTGGCCAAAGCTCTTCACCAATACGTCCGCTGTGATGAACAACTAAGCTAGGGATGTTTTTACCTTAGCTTGGAACACGACGAACACTATTTTCCCGAGGTAAAAGCTTTTGAATATGAAAAATCAGCGTGCTAGCTTTTGCAGTCGTGGTATGACACCCCTAATTGCGAAAGGCGACGATTATGCGTGACAATGCGTTTGAGGGGCTGTAGGATAAGTCGGAATTTTTTTAATGCGTAGCCTCTCGTTTCGGAGAGGCCCACGCTTGTAAAAAGAATCGTATTTTTTTATAACTAATTTGGATGCTTCATCTTCCCTTGTACTTCCCTCGAGCTATGTGCAAGTGATGAAAATGCCTGACTACACTAATGACTGTAGCGCTTGAGGTAATGGTCGCTCCTTCGTATAAAGGCATCTGTTTAATGGTGTCTGGGCTTGACATACTGCTTAATAAGGAGTTTTCTCAGATGCTTCTCGCGTGCAGTCTCACAACGCTCTCTGCAAACTGCTACGGTCTTTCAGTAACATGTAATAAGCATTCACTCTATTTAGTTCTCCATTGATCCGTGCGCTCTGCGACTAACACCACTAGCGAAGCGATTTTGCCTGCCACGGCGTCTTTGTTACGGGGAGCGCTGCAGAGCCGTAAAGCCAGCCTACAAAAACTCCTAGTTAACAAAATGGTCAGCAGTGTGTAGGATCTAAAAATCCAGAACTATGCATACAATTACATGGACATAGTATAGTAGAAAATATTTCCTCGCGCGAAAGGTACAGAGGGTGATGCAGTTAGTACGAGCAAGAGATCGCGAGATTTTCAATGTTTTTTCTTACAATTAAAAAGCGAAAATTTTTAGGTTGGAGCTCTAATAGCAAAGCATTAAAAATGGGTTCTTGTCAATAACCTGTGTGCGCTAGATGCGGAGTATAGCCAATGTCGTGTTCGCGCTTGCAGTGTCGCGCATTTTGATTCTGTCACTATGGTTCCTAAGTGAGTTCATGCAATCGATCTAGAAGCTAAAAGCGAAAATATGACTTGTCCGTGGAATCTAAAAGTTCGTCATTTTTTTCTAAATTTTTTTTAAAGTAGGCTTTCAATTTCAATTATACCTCCTGACAATTACACAGTTCAGTGTTTACAAATCCAGTCTGCCCAACGTTAGGTAACCCACGGCTGTTTTGCGATCAGGTAATTCGGTGCGTGGTAATGTATTGGCAAGATACAGCAGCGCGCTTTTTTATGAATTTAGACTATGCCTTCGTAGTGATGGCGGCATAGTAGAACCGTGAAGTAAAGTAAATTTACGGCTTCGCCGCACTGTAAACAGGTAATTCTCATTTGACAAAGTGAAAGGGTATACATGCGCTGCCATGGATAGTAAGTTCTATACCGAAAAAATGGTTGTTGAGCACTACTCTTTTATTGCATGCTTACATTGAATGAGTATCTGTTCTAGTGCATCTGGGGAGTTAGGGGATGTCGGGGACCTCGAATAGGGGCAGCTAGTCCTGAACAGTGAAATTAATTTCAAATTATATTTTCAGTGCATTACAAAAATTTGAGTGAGCCCTCGCGTATACGTGGCGACGGTCCTTTATCAGCGGCGGAGCGCCGCTCGCGTGGCCAGTTGCCCTTGGCCCCCTTGCGGTGGAAATGACCACTGACGATTTGGCAGAGGGGCAACCTGGGCTAATGCCTTTGATCCCCAGGTTACCCACAATACATAAATCATGGTTGAACAATATCTAGGTCTTGGTATTATTTATTTTTATTTATACAGTGTCGGCATTTTTTTTTTTTTTAATACACGGCGTTGCATTATAGTACCTTTAAATATACAAATACTTGACAAAGTATATTACACGTTCGATATGATTCCTCTATGTATGTCACTGTGGTTCCTTGTGGTTAACGGAGTTTTCTTTTCTTGTTCGCTTTTCGCAGAACCTGTTTCTCGCCGCCTACCCTGCATCTTCAGAGACGGGAGCCAACAGCCGAGGCAAGCCGCCTGTCGAAGCCTCTGCGATGCAGTCAAGCTACCTGAACAACTGCAGCCTTGCCGGGCTAGTCAACGCGCCGTCCTGGCTGTGTGGGCCTGACTCTTCCGAGTACCTCTACCCTTCGGGTGGTAACGACAGTGCCGACTACCCGTGCAACCTAGCAGAGGGTTGCGACCCCACGACTTCCTCATGGGACCCCACCAGCTCGCCAGAACCCTACACGGAGTCCTCCTACAGTCAACTGCTCGTCAGCAGCCGGTTCTGGATCCAGAGGGTCCTGGTACCCATAATCACTATCATCGGCGTTGTGGGCAACTCAGTGACAATCGTGATAATGACTCGCCGCCGGATGCGGTCGTCCACAAACAACTACCTGGCCGCGCTCGCCATAGTGGACATGATGTACCTCCTGGGCGTGTTCGCCCTTTCCCTCAAGCACTACGAGTTCATCCAGGAGCAAGGTCTGCACATCTATTTTCGCTGCTTCCCATTTATCCTCCTGCTGACAGACACGTGCAGCAACACCTCCGTGTGGATCACGGCCACGTTCACGGTGGAGAGGTACATCGCGGTTTGTCACCCTATGAAGGGCAAAGTGCTCTGCACCGAATCGAGGGCCCGGAAGGCGGTGATAGCCGTGGTCGTGTTCTGCTTCGTCCTCACGCTGCCAACGCCGTTTGAGTACGCGGTCATTGAAGAGAAGCATCCGGTCACCAACTCCACCATCGTCAGCATGAGCTACTCGGAGTTCGGACGGAACGAGCTCTACAAGAAGATCTACTACTGGCTCACTGTGGTGCTCTTTACGCTGGTGCCCTTTTGCCTCCTGGCTGTGTTCAACGCTTTCCTCGTGCGTTCCGTGCACATTTCCCGCAATCAGCGCTCCAAGATGACCCTGAGGACGGACTCCTCGAGGGACAACCAAGAGAACAAGATCACCGTCATGCTCATCGCCGTGGTCATCCTGTTCTTCGTCTGTCAGCTTCCCACGGCCATGACGCTTCTCTACACTTCGATACGGGTCCCCGAGGAAGGCAGCGAAGACGAGATGCTCGTTTTCGCGCTGGGGAATATCTTCAACTTCCTCATGTCCATCAACGCGGCGGGAAACTTTATTCTGTACTGTCTTCTAAGCCAGAAGTATCGGCGTACCTTCCTGCAGATATTCTGCCCTTGTGCCGAGGGCCGCTTCGTACGCCTTCAATCGGTCTACCAGTACACCGGCGCCGGGGTCAACCACTCCGACGATCACACCGCTACCCGTCGCCTCAGCTCAGTGCGTTCCCAACGCTCAAACTCCACGGCCCCCGTGGATTCGCTCACCGATAACTCCAGCAAACGGACTTCCGGGCCCGGAAACCTGCTCAGTGTTCCCGATCATGAGTCCGCACCGGGCGACGGTGACGACGCCAACAGTGGAACGAGTGACAAGAATGGTAACTGCGGCAGAAACTGTTCTCTCTGGAAGAAACTACGGCAAGCCAGGAAGATTGACGGCAACCAAGGCCTGAAAGGGGCTAAAGACTGTGTTGTTGTGATCACGGCCGACGGCGTGCCGCAGAACAAGTGCATACACTCCAGTATTTGAGACGAATATTCTCAGGCTTCGGGCGCTCACTGCTCTTGATGGCTTTTAGACCACTGAGAGGTTTATTTGGGCGAGACCCGTTGACCAAGTATCTCTCTCCCGCCACTCCACGGGAAGGTAGCTAAGACAAAAGGATGTGAGGGGGTGTATGAAAACGGTGCTGGACGATCGTCGAGCTTTCAGAATCGCTTTTAAAGCTGCTGCGCCCGCGCAGCTATTCTTAGTCGTTTAATCCGGACCGGATTACCAGAGCCCCTTAGTAACAAACGAACCTTGTTTCGCCGGCGCTGTAATCTCAAGCGAAAAACCGGCGGAAGATAGTTTTGTAGAAACTGTCGCTCTCTAGTTTTCACGGGCCTCTCGTAAAACAAAAAAACTTGCGTCTTTAGCCCCTCGGGTTGTGATTCGTCTAGTCGTTTGTTGCCACTCGGAGATATTAAAGTTTTATGGGTGGACGAGCGTAGAAAGCTCTTGATTCGCTCGAACGGTTTGTGTACAGTTGTATTTTTACCCAATGGCTCCTGGATATGTCGAAGAGCACGAGTCGTTGATTCTTAGCCTCAAGCATGCATATCATGTTTTCGTTTTGAGTGAAGAACTCTCACGTCAGTGTAGTCGCCGTTTGTTTTCTTGAAATGTGTGTCTGGAATATGTTGTTTCAAGATGCCTACACTGTGTCTTGGGTTGCCTTGAAAATTAAACTCCAGTCGAGCAAACTTGAGAACTCGTTTTTTTAATATATATTTAAGGTGTCTCTTTGAACGTTGTATTTCGAACAAGTGTCCCTGAACGAGACACCTGTTGTTGGCTAGTTTTAAACTTTAACTAAACTTTACCTCCATCGCACCATTTTAGTTCTTTAATATAAAGTTTCATAGATATTTTAAATCCTTTATTGCACGCGTTACCTCGCAAGCAACTTTTTATCAATCAAAAATGGGTATATGCTACGTATTTCAGATTGTGTGCACATTTTGGCATTTTGAAAAGCGTGTAAATGTTCATGAAATTCTAACAAATTCTATAAAATAAGGATAACCTAAGACACGATATCAAATGCTTTCTTCGGTTTATTTACAAAACGGTTTCGAATGGAGCTAGCGTTATTTATGTGTAGGTAATATGAAATCGCCAATTGCGACAATAAAAATATTTGTCACAAACATGGTGTTTCGCCCCATTTGCCTCGAGCTTTCAGATTGCAATAAGATACGTCAAAAAGACCATTGGGCTTTGAAACGACTCCAAACTCTCAACGCTTGCGACTTGATTACTGCCATAAAAAGGTAAGGTTTTGAATTTCTGGTTTTAGAGTCTTTATAAGTGCCTAATTCTACTAGAGCGTCAAACGACAAGCATCACTCGAGACGTAAGTACGGATTTTGTATAATTCAGAAGAAACGTTTCTCAACCGTAATCTCCACGCGCCCCTGAATACAGCCGTCCGTTTGCGGAAGAAACTATGGTTAAAAAACAAACGTACATTCGAGGGATGTTTCTTTTTTTTCTACTTTTTCAGCATCCAATGAAGTGGGCAGGAAAAACGAGAGTGTTGGAAAAATGTAATATGCACAACATCTAGGCAGTGTTGTACACGCTCCTCAATAAGAGTAACGAAAACTCGTTCCTATACCTCTTTCTAAATTTTTGGAACACGTTGCCGTTGCAAGTTCCATCTGTGAGACAGGAACTCGTTTCCGTTACAGTTAAAAAAAATGGAACGTAGTGTTACATATACGTTACTTTTTTATTGTGCTGATTACCGTATTTAGTTACATCAAACGAAGTATTTTTGTCTATCTATTCTATGAAATGGCAACATACGAATTTGATTGTCGCGATGGAAGCACACCAGGAGAAGAAAACAAAAGGAAGCAAGGCTTCGTTTGTCGATATCTTCACCTTTAAAACTCTCAGTGTTTAGGCCCATTCTTGTTTGTGGTGGGCCATTCAGACGAGCCAAATGTACTGTTAACCAACATAGCGCGACTTAACAAAAGTTCGAACTTAACAACAAGTGGAGATGAGGGTAGGACTTTTGGAAGGTCAGCCTTAAAAACTACAACTCCTTCTTCGTGAAGGTTGGATTGTTTAGTTTGAAGGTTTTGAAGTTTGAAGAGAGGAAAAAAAAAGGTTACTTGTCGTGTATATTTTAAGCGACCAATGTTCAGGATATAAGGGTGCATTCAATGCCTGATAACCGGTTCTTTTGTTGTAACTGTATTTTTTTCGTGTGTGTCCGTGTGCGTGTGCTTGTGCGCGTACCTGTGTGTTCGCGTGTAAGTTAAGTGATGGCTTTAGTCGGCCTTATATTTCTGGGCGTATGAGGATGCCTGGAAACAAAACAAAAAAGTTGCCGCGTTTAAGACGTCTCTCCTTCTGTCTTTTCCTTCGTCTAAAATTTTTGCATTTTTTAGCGCAGTCTCGGGCACTGAATAAATAACTAATGTCCACTACATCTCCTGCACCCGTCTGTTACTAAGCGAAGACCCCACAAAAAAAACAAAAAAAAACAACGTAAGTAAGAAGAAGGTTAACGAGATCCTGCTCATATTAGAAGTATGGTTTTTATCTTTTCATTTTTTTTAAATTTCCTTCTTAGCAAGAAATTAAAAATTACACCATTAGATGAAAACAAGGACGCCGTTTCTTTTTTTCGTTCCCGTAAAAATGTAACGCGTTCCCGTTCTTGTTCCACCGATGCAAAATGGAACGGCGGCGTTCCTTCGTACCTCCTAAAAGGAACGCGTTCCTGAAACGCCGTTCTTTGGAACGCCGTTCCGTACAACACTACATCTATACTCTAAGAAATGCCTGCTCGTCTCCTTTCCCGCAAAACACTCGAAGAGCCAATCCCTGCGATCTATGAAATCATCTCAGCGAGTGATGTGGCGGAACATCTGTTTAGACCTCAAAATGAAGTCTGCGCTGTGACATTACGCAATGTAAGCATGACGCTTTGCATTGCGTAATGCCAGAGCGCAGACTTCATTTTTATGTCTAAACGGGTGTTCCGCCTCATCATTCGCTGAGCTGATTTTGTACATTGCAGACGTTGGCTCTTCGAGTGTTTTGCGGGTAAGTAAAAAAAAAAAAAAACCTCCCTCGGGGTGGAAGCTGGCCCGAATGACGTGGCCTAAAATATGCATTTAAGACTTTGGGATAAAGTCCGCAGTGCATCGCTTGAGTATGAGCACGTGCTCACATCATGCCCAATGTCCCATCTCGTACTTCTTTTTTTCTTTTTAGGACTGAACCTATTTCCGACCTTGCCGTTCGCTGAGCTCACTCCGGAGATGGCGGTCATTGGATTTCCGAGCGTTGTGCTCGACAGTAGACGCACGAACATTTCTAAGAATGGAGCGCGTCCAAGAGAAAGCTAATCCTATTTTAATGCGACGCTCTGTTTCCCGCCTGTCCGAGTGCAGCCCACGCCACGATGTGACTGAGCCAATTCAAAGCGCAAAAAGCGCATTGTCATGGTGCTCGTCGTATTTGTGCGTTTCCTATCACCGACTAAACCTATCGCGCATAGGGAAGGCATCATGTATGGATAGATGGGTGTTAATACAAACAGAATCGTATATGTAGAGTCTGGCCATTCATTAGAGAGTTCTAGTAGATCGTTCCTATACCTCCGATAGCCCCGATAACGATACTATGCATGCACAAGGGAGGCGGTGGCGGAGTATCGGGTATCGTTATCGGAGTCATGGGAACGATCTACTAAAACTCTCTATTGGGAAGTATAGGAGACAATAGGAGACACATGAGGAGGTGCCATTGGCCGAAAGCTGCAGCTGGGCGTGTTCCAGGGCGTCCTCACAAATTCGAATGTGTCCAACCAGGAACCGTAATATTATCCTGGCGGCAGTCGCGAGAAACAAACTTAATAAGTGCGTCGCAGTAACTCTCGGTGACTGAAAATGTGGTGCACGTGATGTTTCAATCACGGTCATCCAAAATCGCCGAGGGCCAGGAATCTGCCGACCGAGCCGTCACACCATGTCCGAGCAAAACAGAGTTCGAGCGGCCACATTCGTTACTTACATATTTCTGCATGATCATGATCGAAACATTACGTGCACTCTATTTTCAACCATGAAGGGTTACTACATTTAACTCTTACGCTCATATTGAAAGGATTAAGACTGTTTCTCGCTACCACCGCTAGAGGATTTTCTTCGGCTTCTGGTTGGCCAGAGAGCATGCCAAGCACTCTTTCTGCGTCTGGTGCACGCCCTGGCTCTGCCCGCACCTCCCATTGACCAAACTTTTTGTGTACATGGCTCTGAATACAAATGGTTAATAGCTATACCCTTGGTAACGGGCTGTAGCTTGCGCCCCCTAGCCTTAGTTTAAGAAGACAAACATATGGTTCTTCCCGCCCTTCTAAGCCAATTTTCTCCCGCTCCCTAACTATATTGCGATCTTTTTTTTTTTCTTTCTTTTTCTGTGCAAGATATTGGTGGAGAGGGTAATAGGATCGCCGGTGCGATGCCTATTGGCCTTGCTTGATTTACACCATGCAACCGTAGCGTCAGTATAAAACGTTTCGTCGGGTGTATTCAGAGCAATTGAATCCACAGCGACGACAGTCACGTCGAGAACTGTTTTCCTTAAAAAAATAAAAAAAAAAGGTGCAAAGCAATCATGAAACAGCAACAACTCATGAATCATGAGTTCTCCCGGTCTCCCCATCAATGCTCTCTTTCCAACGTTTACAAAATCACAGTCAAGCGTGCGATCGTCACAACCCAGCACGTGCATGTTCATCGCTTCGGAAAGCGAGCAAAGCACGTGCCATACACACAAACGTTCAAATTGGCACCGGCCGCACGCTTTTTTTTTTGGAAAGGTCTGGCGCGAGAGCGTGGCTTTATTTATACCTTAGAAGCCCAATATAAGGAGTATTCACTGGGCGCCATATTTGTGGGTGCTGTCTAGAGCGTATGCTCAGAACGAGCCCCCATTAATAGGCTGCTAAGATCGGCCATTTTGACGGTGTGGAATGCACGTTGAAAAAGAACCCTGGAAGCTAGCCTTCAGCACGCGCTCAGCAGTCGCGCACACAGCTATGGCCGCCAGTGAATACTTAGTATAGGGCCAAGGCAGGAGTGGGGTGATACAGTGTCACACATGCAAATTATAAACACAACAGTTCTAAACAAAAAGCAATCTTAGCACCGAAAAATAATATCTACGGCTTTTTTGAAAGAACAGAGTGAATCAATATCGACAACATCACCGGGAAGGCTGTTCCACAAATCAATTGTATGCACAAAAAAAGATAGTTTATGGCTATTTATTCGAGCTTTAATAGGGGCTACGGTCTTTGAGTGATGCAAGCGTTCCGAGTAAAAACTTTTTGGATTTAGGTAAACGGAGCCATCAGTTTTTATACAGTTCTTGAAAATCTGAAAGAACAGCTTCAACCGTTGGCTCTCTCTTCTGTTTGACAGAGGGCTCTTCTTTTAAGTTCGGTCACAGACGTAGTTCGTCTGAAATCTGAAAAAACTATACGCACTGCTAGCGATTGAATATCTTCGAGTTCTCTGACCAGAGAGCTCTGCCATGGGCTCCACACTGCAGACGCGTATTCTAACACAGGTCTAATAATTGTCTTATACGCAAGAAATTTAACGGAAGGGGGAGTTTTACCGAGCGTTCTCTTCAGGTACCACAATTTGTTAGTTACCCGCTTTTTAACATACTCCACATGCTTTTTCCACCCGAGGTCACAAGACAAAATCACTCCCAAATATTTGTAACTGTCTACTTCAGTCAATACTACGCCAGCAACCTCATAGCTAAAGTTTAAGACAGTTCTTTTTGTTGTAATATGCATGTACTGAGTTTTGCTAATATTAATCTTTATGTTATTTTCACGACACCAAGACGCAATTTTAGCCAGCGCATCACTCACTTTTATCTGGTCTTGTATTTCAACAACGGGACAGCAAATAACGCAGTCGTCGGCAAACGTTCTTAGCTTAATTGGGACATCTTCAGTGGATGGGGACAAACTGTTAACGTAAGTTAAAAAAAGTACGGGCCCTAAGACAGAACCTTGGGGCACCCCAGAATGAACATCTAACAGCCCTGAGTAAGTACCATTTATATTCACAAATTGTCGACGGTTTGAAAGATATGCATTGATCCACCTAGTCAAAGAAAAGGGAACTCCGAGGTCTATTAATGTCTTAATTAGTCTGCGGTGAGGTACCCGGTCGAATGCCTTCGACAAGTCGATGAGCACTGAATCAACCTGCGTACGGTGGCTAATTCATGGTAAAATTCAATCAACTGGGTTACCGTTGACAGGCCACTGCGGAAACCATGTCGGTTGGGGTTTAGAACATGATGCATTTCTAAGAAAGAAACGAGTTGTTTGGTTATGATATGTTCTAGTAATTTACAGGCCGTGCAAGTCATGGAGATAGGACGATAATTATCAATTGAGTCACTTCTGCCAGATTTCTTTATAGCGACAACTCTAGCGACTAGCCAGTCATTCGGTAATGCAGCATCCTTGATTGATATAGAAAATATTCGTACAAGGTATTTGGCCACCCGTTCTACATATCTTTTAAAGAAGACATTCGGCAAAGCATCTGGTCCCGGGGATTTTTTTTTATCAAGTGAAAGTAGTAGTGCGACAAGATATAAAACTGCTCATGTCATCTGCGGGTGGAATAATAATGTTCTGACATGACTCTCTTGTAAATACAGACTGGAAAAACTGATTGAACTTAACTGCTATTGTTGCCTTGTCACTCACCAGGCTGCCGTCAATAGATATCTGTTTAATACCACTTTTTGTAGGAGATAGGTGAGGCCAGAACTTTTCAGGGTTAGATAGCAAACATTCAGGTAACGTCCTTGTATAGTATGTTTCTTTAGCCAATTTTACAATGTTGTTTAGTGAGCAACTCACTAAACAACATTGGACCCACATCACCCGTAACATCATCCCGCCTCCCTCGCCGACAAGCTCCATTTCAACATCGTCAGCACATCTTTGTCGTCTGTACACAATCTCATCCCATCGTCCTTAGATGCGGCGCCGCAGGCCTTCCTGGTATGGGCTACTTGCCTTTCTGCGGCACCGCGGTTCTCCTGAACCAAAATAAATATTATTATTTTTATTATTATTAAGCTTTTTAGTTGCCTCGCCTGCTGATTTACATAATCAAATCGACGCTTCCGAAGCCTTTTCAGCTTCCGTTTGACGTGCAGAATTTCCCGTGTTATCCACGGGTTTCGGCGTTTTATCTTTTTTTGTCTTTTTTGGAATAAAATAAGCAAGACAATGGCCCACTATACATTTAAAGCTCAGCCACATTTCCTTTACCTCAGTCCGCTGATTGAAGTTATCCAGGCACTGCTCAAGATAGTCAATAACGAATTCATCATTTGCCCTACCAAAATCATAGTACATCTTCTTTTCATAACGAAACCATAGATAATTCATTTATGGTTTCGTTTGCGCGAGAACGCGTGCAAAGGATCAACGAGATCAAACTCGATGCTAGCGCTAGCAGCTTTGACAGCGTTGTACACAACGTAAGGAACGAAGTATTGGCTGTGAAAAGCTCGCTAGGGGCGCTTCTGTATTCCTCATTCCAGAGCCGTTTATACTGAGAGAGTTTGGCCGATGGGCGGAGCTTGTTGGCCGCTAGAACAAGCGGATTTCGCGATAACACAATATGGCGTTACTTCTTTGTCTTGTTCATTCCTGAGAAATCGCGTAGAGTTCCTATGAGTCAGAGCCACAATATGGCGGACGGAAGTAGTCATCCCCCGGTTGTCAGACTACGCTGCTGTGGTTGTCAGACTGTTATAATCTCCTTAAGAAGGCCAAACTCTCTCAGTATAAACGGCTCTGCCTCATTCTGGGTAGTGCACGTGCAATCCACGCGATAATGTGTTAAATTTCATAGTGCATAGAAGCTTAGCGTTGCACGTGCTTGCACCAGCAGGGGAAGTTGAAGTATCCTCACTCTGGGTTGTGAACAAATTTCACCCGGCGGCGATACCCAAACTTCTCGCCACGAATAGCTGTATTGGCTCTACGGGTAAAAGAACGGGTAAAAATGCGTGTACTTTAGTTTATAATAGTGGGTTTCGTTAACACAACAGTCAAGGAGAAGGATTGGGATGGAAAAAGATTAAAAAATGTGCGTCAAGCCAACACCACCTAGACAGAAGGCCTCCACACGCGTCATCATAGTCAGATCGATCGAGGCGAGAGATTGGGCACGAGTGCTGCGTCAGTGTTCGGCTGCGGCTCGTGGCCAATCAGTGCGTCGAAGGTCGGGCTCGGGTCCAATAGCCGACCGAGCGCGATCCGACTGTGATGACGTTTCATAGAGGAAGAGGAAACCATGCGGAGGCCTTCTGTCTAGGTGGTGTTGCTCAAGCGCCCAACCGACTCGTGACCTACAATTATCGCTGACGGCTTGGGAGGCTCAAGGCGTTGTTTTATTATGAGGACACTTCTGGGTTTCTTGATTGCTTGGCCGGTATTCTGATTGGCTAATGCAGCAGTCTCGTTGGCTAAGCACTCATAATAAGATGCTGGCTACTCTCGACATCTTGCGTTTCTAAAGCTGTCAATCGCTACATTATAAGTCGTCCAATTCATTCTGTAGGTCCAGCTCGGTAGGTAAACATTGCTAAGGCATAAAAGTCGTATATTGATGGATTTGCGTTGCGAAAACAGATGGATGCCTGATCTACAGGGTACGATTTTAGTTTCCACTGAAAACACTTACTGAATAATGATAATCGTGATCTTTTTTTCTTATATCGATTTATTTATTTACAGTCACTGAGTGTCCCATGAAGGTGGGGAAACAACGCATAAACATGTAGTGTTGACTACAAGGAGCTTATCTTTGAGTGGAGAGAACAAGCTACTATTTACATTTGTGTGTGCCTTGAACCCTACCTTTAACATATATATCTTTGCTTTCCAATGCGAAGTAACATTTTAGGCATAACGGCGGATTTCAGTTAAACAGCTGGCTAACCTTGCGTTCATGTTCATTGGTCATGTGAAGATATTTCTTTTGGACCTTCTATTTTGACAAGTTATATATATATATATATATATATATATATATATATATATATATACAGGGTATCCCAGATAACTTTAACCAAACTTGACAAATAAACTCCACGCTCTGCGAGGGTGAAACCAAATGTAAGTTGCTAGACACCGTTTTGGGAAAGTGCACAATTTTGTTTTTCCAGTGCGCCTAGTTAATTAGTTAATTAACACTAATTAACTATCTTGTTATTTACTCGTTTAAGAGCCGAGGTGTGGACTGGAAAGTTGTAGAGCGCATCGAGAAACGCCCAATTAAGGGGCTTCTTACACGATACGCTTTGTGAGCTTCATTTTAGAGCGCAGCTCTTAGGCGCCCGTTTCCGCGTATTGGCGATGTGCGCGGCCAAAAGCGTCGCTGGGGTCAGCTTTCCACGATTGGCCAAACCATGGGCATATGAGCACTGTCAGATTGTCAACTTTGACGGTGTTAGTTTGGGATTGCGATAGCTCCTAGCTTCTACTGTGCTTTTTAAACGCACCATCGAACTCGTCGTCGCGCCCGATGGTAAGTGGCCAGGATAACAACTGGTGACGTCACGGCGAGGCAAATCCAGGGAGTGACGTCACGGATGGAAACCATAAGAGGGCGCCACCGAAACATCTCGGCGCTAATAGAGGCGCCGCCTTCCGTGTAACCGCCGTGCTAAGTTTAGCAGGAAAATGAACTGGGCTCACGTGACGTCAATTTTCCCCCTAAATCCCTCCGCTAGATCTAGAGGAGAAACTGAATTTGTTGACGGGTGACGTGACACGGAGTCACGTGACGCCATTTTCCCCGCTAAATTTAGCGGGGAAACTGAATTGTTGTTGAGGTCACGTAGCGTCAATTTTCCAGCTAAATTTAGCAGGGAGACTGTTAGAGGGGGGGGGGGAGTGTATGGAGGAGGAAGAGGGGAGGGTATGAAGGAGGAGGATGGAAGGGTACGCAGGCAGAGGAGAGGAGGGTACAGAGAAGGAGGTGAGAAGGATGAGGAGGGCAGAGGAGGGGGAGAGAAGAGGAAGAAAGGAGAGGAGGAGCTGAGGAGGAGTGCAGGGTACGGACGAGGAGGAGGGGTATGCCCTCCCTGCAGTAGCCTGTCCTCCTCCTTCTCAAGAGCTGCGCTCTAATTTTGCATTACAGAGATTTGTAAACGTGTCATTTTTTTATTAGCCTAAAAGAGTGCGCGCGAAATCTATTTAAAAAAAAGACGGGGTGACAACGCGCCCGCGCATCGCCCTTGCAGTGCTCTCAGGGGTGTTCTGAATGAAGGAATTCCACCTTATCACCGCCACGCTCTCCGAGACAGGGCTTCGTGTTGGGGCAGTCTCTGAAGGTGAGCGCGAGCACCTGCAGCTGCTAAGCCCTGTCTCGAACAGCGCGCCGGTGATAAGGTGGAATTAGTTCCTTCAGATCACGTTTGAGAGCGCGGGGCGCGCTGGCGCGTTGTCATGTGGTTAAAGCAACTAGGCGGGCGAGCAGGTTAAGAAAACATATAGTATGCCCTTGGAGCGAAAATTACTATATCTTGTCACGTGTTTTTTTTTATATATTTTGCGCGCGCTTTTTTTGTGTAGGCTAATAAAAGAAGAGCGCAAAGAGTATCATGTAAAAGACACCTTAATTGGGCGTTTCTCGATTTGCTTGACAACTTTCTAATTCACTCCTCGGCTCTGAAACGAATAATTAAAAAAGCTGTTTAGTATTAATTACCAAATTAACTAGGCTCAATAAAAAGGTATGCACTTTCCCAAGTCGCTTTCCAACAATATACAGTTGGTTCCACACTCGCAGAGCCCTCCGTTTGCTTGTAAAGTTGGGTGTAAGTTATCTGGGACACCCTGTATATACATATACATGTTGTATTTTTTTATATTACATTTTACCGATTTCTTTAAAAAAGCCGTGAAATTTACATTAATGCCGTATGTGCAGGTGAGCTATATAGCCAGAGGGACAGTAGGCATGCTTGGGAGAAGAGCGTGTTGGTTTTGGTCATGGATGAAGAAAGAATAAAACAATTAAAACAGGGACAACACAACCACATCTTTCATGAAAGATGTGGTTGTGTTGTCCCTGTTTTAATTGTTTTATTCTTTCTTCATCCAGGACAGTAATCGAATCGTAACAATCAGTCGGCTAGTTAATTCAAATTCGTTAATTAATTTTTAAATAATGAAAATAGAAATATGGTGTCCATTAGAAACTTGCTGGGCGTCATTGAAAACCATTAAATCAGTAATATTCAGTAAGACTTTGAGAGCGTGAGAAGCGTAGAAGTGCACTAAAGTTACCATTCGTGGAGCAGGTACAAGGCTCGCGGTTGCGGAACGTGGATGATTAGATTATCATCCCGCCACTGCTAGCTTTGCGCCTGCTGCACCAGTGGTAACTTTGGTGCGCCTCCGAGTTTCCCACGAGCTTCAAGTCATTTTAAAATTGACTGATTTAGTGGTTTTCGATGACGCTCTCTAAGTTTCTCATTGGAACCATATATGTACATTTTTATAATTAAAAAGTGAACTAATGATTTTCAAGTAATTAGCCGATTTATCGAAAAGATTAGCCACCCACATAACGTTCCCCTGGCCGTATAACTCACCTTTACAAGCCGCATAAGTGTAACTTTCACTTCTTTTCTTAAACAAATCTGTATATCTTAAAAAAAAAAAAAAAGAAATGAAAGCCGTTTACAACTCGCTCAAACGCCGAATTAGAACGCAGCTCTTGAGGAAGAGCAGGGGAAGTTACGGAGAGGGCGCTATGCCCCACCTCCTCATGTGCTCGCCCCCATTTAGGGGAAAATTTTCTGCTAAATTTAGTGGAAATCATTTCCCGCTAAATTTAGCGGGGAAATTTTTCCGCTAGATTTAGCCGGAAAACATTTCCGCTAGACTTAGCGGGGAAATTTTTCCGCTAAATATAGCAGGAACATTTTTCCGCTAAATTTGGCGGGGAAAAGTTTTGGCTGATTTAGTGGGGGACATTTTCCGCTAGATTTAGAATTTTTCCGCTAAATGTAGCGGGAAATTCTTCCGCTAAATTGTGCGGGGAAAATTTTTCGCTAGATTTAGCGGGGAAATTTTCCTGCTAGATTTAGCGGGGAAATTTTTCCGTTAAATTTAGCTAGGAAATTTACCCATCATGCACCGCGCGGTTATGCGGACAGTGACGCCGACGCCGCTGAAGCTGGAAGCGGGCGCCTAGAGCTGCGCTCTAAAAACACCCTGTATATACGTATATGTATGGGCATGTAGGCTTGGAGGCCGGAGGCGTAGAAGACAGAGATACAGGGTAATGATGGAAAACGAACCAGGAGGATTTATTCGACGTTTCGACCTAAGGCACGTCTTCAGAAATATGCCGAAGACCTGCCTTAGGTCGAAACGTCGAATAAATCATCCTGGTTTGTCTTGCACCGTTACCCTGCATCATCTCCCTTGCTCGCTCTCTCACTCTCTTTCTCTCAATATACATATATATATATATATTCCAGCTTTAGCAAGTGTTAGTCTAACAAAAAGTACCAATACAAATTGCAGAAATAAAATTCAAATAATACAACTCGTGTTACCCATTTAGATGATAATTTTTCGCTCTAGTGTTGATTTTCTATATGCGTTGGCTCTAATATTTATTAAAGTGTCGCACGATAAATAAATACTACTACCCGTCTGCGGCGTGTTATGAACCGGAAAAATTTTACAACCTAGAAAGTATACTCAAAAGATTATAAGGCGATTTTCTTTTCCTTTTTTCTCTTTATGAATGCTCTTCGGATTCGCGCCGAACAACCAGTTCAAACTTCACGCGTGGCGTCATCTAGGGCCGGCTCCATCAAACACCTGTGTCCAACCAGCCCGCCGATAGATGGAGCCACGTATCAACCGCGCGCGATTGGGGACCCTTTCAGAAACCAGAAACTGTAGCCTGCGCGCTTCGCGTTGTTGCGTCAGTGCGTCACTGTCCGATGCCAAGTGAGGTGAGCCAGCAAAGGGTTTTCACCGGCGAACATCTGCGACCGACGATGGTGACAAAGCACTCAATGGCCAAAAAAAAAAAATGCCTTTTTTTTTTGTTTTTTTTTTGCGTTTGCTTCTAGTCTTTTTTAGCGCTTATCACGCGTGCGGAAAACGCTGATTCACTGAACGGTGGACGCATGCGCAGCGCTGATATACCGCACAACAGACCTACAACGCTTGCTCAAAAGGCGCTCTACAGCCCAGCATACAAAGCTATACTTCGTTTCAGCTTCGGTTCGAGCGCGGCCGATGTTATGAGCCATAGGGCCAGTCAAACACCGCATAAAGCGCAGCGTCATGCTGTGCTCTCTGCGCTTGATAGGACTAGTTGGCGGAGGAGCACGCACAGAGAGACGGCGAATACCGGCTGGTCCTATCAACTGCAGATAGCACGCCATGACGTTGTGCCTCTTTCGCTGTTTGATTGGCCCTTCGGCTCATAACATCGGCAGCGCTCGGACCGAAGCTGAAACGAAGTATAGCAGCTGGTAGAGGGTTAGTTTTAGAAAGGTCTATTCACTGCGTCATTCGGCGACTAGGATCTCTAGGGTTGCAAATGAGAGTATTAATGCCTTATACGTGTTATGTGGTACGGTGTCGGGTATCGTATGCCCAAAGATTGGAAGGTCCAGATATTATCCTTCTCAACCGACGAGCCATGGCGTATCCAAAGGATTAAGGCAATTCCGGAGAACGGAGTTGATGCGAGCTCTTGTTCTGTTACACCCACCATGTCAAGCTTCTACCAACTCGCCCAGTTCAATGCCTTGTTACTCTTGGAAGGTTTGTTGGTTTGCCAGCTTTTTGTTTCATCCTTGTGCTCTTACACTTTCAAATGGTCATTGAGTGTCGGAAGGATGATGGTAAAGTAAACAACTCTGTTATCTGCTGTAGATTCGAGGAGGCGCGATAGATATTTTCAGAACGAATTACCACTTCCGAAGTGTTTTGAAGTCCTTTTCGTGGCGAGGACGCCAATTCTAGGGAGCTCATCATCGGGCCTCCTCTTGTCTCCTGCGGTAACTGCCATAATGAGTGCCGTCTTAATCGCCTTTCGCAAACATGAATATCGTAAAAGCTCAGCTTTTTTTAAATGTGAATGCATCAACAACTAGAACGTTGCTTTCGCTTGTTTTCTTCCCTACATCACGACATTCAACTGTGTATGTTGCCATTTGATGGGATAGATGAAACACTTTGTTCAATTAATATAACTAAATACGGTGCTTCTATAAATACAAATGTAACGTATATGTAACTTGTACAAGGGGCGCCAACAGAAAGTGAAGAGAAAAATAGCGGCTCTTACAAGTAAATTTCGTACCTCCAAAGTGATCAGGTTACTAATTGTGCTGGCATCCTAATAAATGCAATCAAAGCATTACAAAATGACGATTTCTAGTATTTTGATCACTTGTAAATATTACCGTACAACTCTGCTCGAGAGTCAGCGAAGATATTGTCTCTCTGTCGACCTTCCGTATCGTCTTTTAGGCCTATAGTTACTTTCAAAGTTTCCCTAAGCCCTGTCTCGCGCACCGAAAAGTTACCGGGTATAGTCTCGTGATGCCTTTCCTTCTAGTCCAACACAAGCTGCGGCCGTAACATTGTTATGTTTACCAGATTATTTAATTTCATTACGCAACCGCGTGCTTCCCCGTCCAGACACTAGGAACATAGCACCAGCCTGACAAGAAATTCACCGATGGATCCTAATGACCGCACACGTGCTGAAAGTGAACACTGTCATGCACATGATATGGCTTTGGCAATTGAACGCTACCTATACATTTCCGTGTGCCCTCAATCATAATGCACACTGCTCAACTCAGCACGAACACGAAATCAGCAGAACAGCAAAACTATCGACCTTTTTAAGCCGACGACATTCGTGCTGATTTACATTTTATTTATGCAGACTGGAAACATACCTTTTATTTACAAGCACACTAGAATTTAAGACCAACCTAGTGTTCAACATCAGCATTTCTTATTTTAATTGCATCCTTGCCGCTTCGAGCGAAAACGTTATCGCTCGCAGAACGCCGATCTTTCTCTAATTACTCGAACAAACTGATAATTTATTTTAATCGATAGCCGAAAATTTAACCCAGTATTTTTCGTCATATCACACGTAATAATTAATCCAAAAATTTTCCGTAAAGCCTGCAAATTATGCGTATCTTGCTCTCTAAGATGAAATAAGGAATTATTCGTTCACATCCCGGTAACCACCGCCTTATTATTTAGTGATCATCAACCTTGACGATCATAAGAATGTTGGAAGCCTTCATACATTATTCACACGTCGTCCCAAATAACAAGCGTAAGGAGTATATACCTATTTGCCCATAGCTGTCAGCCAGCCATAGAAAAAAAACTATTTTTTTCCCGTTGAATTACGGCCCCTGTCCACCCCCTAACGGAACCAAGATCCCGAAGCAGGCCGAAATTTGTTGGCACATGCACGCATCAGCCGAGGTATTTCCCCTCCATCAAGCTCGGCCTTCCGATTTCATTATAAAACGGCTTCATCGCCTAGCTTCGTTCTCGACTTCTCCGTTAACGACTACGGCCTAACAATTCTCGGAAGATAATTATCCGGATGATTAATAACCCTGCCACATGGGCTCCTCACGCGGCCAACTGTTCACCGCCTTCGTTTATTTAGCACTCGTTTTATTCCCCCCCCCCCCCCCCCCCCCCCCCCCAACGCGGGTGTCTCGTGCAAATAGCCGGAAAATCGTCCGTAGGCCAACGTATAGTGAACTGCCCCAGATTGTTTCTCGCGTACTCTCTTTCACGTTGCGATGGGCCGCAGCAGATTCTACGAGTCTTCTCGTCCAATCCGGCGCTGCGGAGGTATCACGTGACTAATTGCCCAGCGTGCGCGCCGCTTCGCCCCCTTCCCAAGGTCACGTGAGATTGCATTGGTTCCGAATGCTCGTAACGTCTGCTGCGAACCGTGGTAAGGTGAAGCTGACTGTAGTTTGCCACTTGCGGGTTGGTTTCTAAAGTTATGTTTTTCAGGGGAGGTCGTGGCGTTGCCAGCTAACAAGACGTGTATGGATGATAGCCGTGTTTTTTTTTTTTTTTTTTTGGTTATCTTGTTTGTTTTTGGGGAGAGCGAGCACGAGGGGCGAGAAGAGAATGGTCTTGAATGTAGCTGTTTCTGAACCCATTTGGCCTCTTATTTATGTAAACATCCCTACGTCTTGCGGTGGCTGGACGGTCATAAATCGGGCGTCCGGTTTCGCCCACGCAACGTGGCCTCCTATTCAATTCCAGGACTACCAAAAAGGCGCATTAAGACCGGCTTTACTTTCTTTTTTTTTCTTTTTGCACAATGTGAATAAATGCACTTAGGTCGAAGTACTGTCATACAGGCCAAGAGTGTATGTGAAAGGCGGACAAATTGAATGTGATAAGAGCGGTGATTTAGAGACAGAATTTATCGAGTGTTCCGCAAGCCTTATTCACGCCGCATAAGTCATTAAGCTCATCTGATAACGCAATAAAAAATACAATCGACTGTCTGCACGTAAATTGTCGTGTGACACTTTATTTTGTGTTGCTTAAAGCGGGCAATATGATGATGGATAATATAAAAATATAAATGGGCATCAGTGAATATTTCTGGCTTCTTTTGCATGCGGTCTTGCTATGCGCCGCGGTGCTCAATGTTGTAGAAAGAACATATTGACCCGCCAGCGCGGTTAACATTGATTCTTCATTAAAAATGGTGTAACTGTCACTTATTTTCGTTGCCTGTTTTTAAATATTGAATTCGTCAATTTAGAATGTCGCTTGTCTTTTTTTTTTTATATGCATTTTGGCATTTAAAATACTCTGCCACCCAGCGACCCACCAAAAACATAAAATATCGCGTGGTAGTATTTACGATAAAATCAAATAACATTCCAAACTTTACCGTATAGACTCTAAAAAAATGCCTGCGGGTCTCCTTACACGCAAAACACTCGAAGAGCCAATCTCTGCGATCTACGAAATCAGCTGAGTGAATGATGAGGCGGAACATCCTTTTAGACCTAAAAATTAAGTCTGCGCTGTGGCATTACACAATGCAAAGCGTCATGCTTGCATTGTGTAATGCGACAGCGCAGACTTAATTTTGAGCTGTGAACAGATGTTCCGCTTCATCATTCGCTGAGCTGATTTCCTAGATCGCAGAGATTGGCTCTTTGAGTGTTTTGTGGATAAGTAGACTCGCAGGGCATTGTTTTGAGTGTAAAGCGTAGAGGAAACACGTACTTAAAAGACGATAGATGCCTTGAACTCCCTTTAACAACATTTAAGTATCCGTTGTAAAAGCTTTTTTTTTTTTGTACTCGTTTTGTTTGCACAATGGTTACGGATCTTTGTTTTAGTATACTTACATGCAGCAAAGCAAAAGTGAAGAATCGAAGACGATGAGACGACAGCAATGCGCGGCATATTTGTCCTTTATTCGTGTCCGTGAAATCTGGTAATAATTAGATACGCGTCGACAAGTCATAAACATAACGGTCTTAGCGTCCGCCGGGCGAGGTTACGTTAGAGTGTGGTAATAGCATAACGCCAGAGCGAACGAACACAATGTAGCAACGTGGTCTGAGCGAGAAGTTATGTGCAATCGAAAGCCACCGTGTCGCAGTAGCCGTACCAGGAAGCGCACTTGATTCTCGAACATGCGTCTCGGTTAGACGTTTAGAGGTGGATGACAATAAAATTGAACTTGGTTACGCATTCAACTTTCGTTTAAAATGCAAAGTATTTTTTTATGCATAGTGTAACTTCGGTGGGGACGTCGGGGACGTCAGGTTGATGACTTCACGGTATTCACAGCAGCTGGTGTTTTTCCGGGTGTCTGTAACGCCACATGACATTGTGACTTCACGTGACAACATGATATCACAGGACAACGTGATTAACGGCACCATTTCTTCGCTAGATTGAGCGGGAATGTTGTGTCACGTGGTGTCGTGGTGCCACTTGACGTCACCGTGCCGCATAAGCACCATGTGCTAAATTTATACGCGGCAGTGTAACTGTATGCAACACTGTACAGCGTCCCGGCTGTCGCAGCAGTTCTCTAAGACACAACAAAAACATTTTTTCTTCTTTTTTTTTTGTACTAATAAACTTGTTTCCGGGTTCCGTTCGGCATGAAAGATTGTCAGGCTTTCAGCATCGAACAAATTGAGGAGCGGTTTACGTAATACGCTGTCGATTATAAAGTCAACAGACTGGCTGCAGCAAGCTCATCGAGGCGTGCTCTGTTGCTTATATCAATCCAGTGACGGACTCTCGTGCAACACCCTTCTAATTTAGAAACAAGCAAATAAAAAAATAAAAAATGAGTGTTCATTTTTTGGAAATCCGGCAGCGGTCGAACCCATCTCCGGTCTAATGTGTCCGAGGTGACACAGAGCTTCCGGCATAATTTTGAGAGTGAATCCGGAAACATTTGACGCATTTAGCTCACGTTGACGGAAGTACCCGGGAAGCCCGGCACGGTCGTACGTGTCATGCCCGTCACGTTCAGCCTACAACTCGACTGCGCCGGAAATTAGTAAACTGCAGATGCGTGAGACTATCTAAAAATTTTCGTGATGTTTTTGATCTTCGGAAATATCAAAGAATCTAAATGTGGAATTTCGCTGTGTTATATTTTATTCCCCTAAGGAATCTGTTTGTTTTTGTTGTTGTTTTTTTATCACTAGCAAGCTCAAAGTTGATATAGACGCTGCTGGAATTTGATTTCTATTTTTGCTTCATTTACTCAATGGCGACGCCACTTGCATAGTGATTTATTTCTCTGTATGGTGCCCGGTGACAATTTGAGTGTAGCAGCTGTGAGAGGTGCCATGAATACGGAAACCTCGTTGGAAACGAGTCTCTCTTTCTCTCTGGCTACTTGCTCAGGCATATTTAGATCCGTGAATTGTACTGTATTCCGTCATTAAGACGCTTCATTCTAATCTAAGAAAGGTTCTAACTTATGACTGTTTATGGAATGAGCGCTTTTCTTTTTAAACGTCAAAATAGTTTCAGAGCACCGGATATAAATTATAGTTTTTTTTCTAGTTCTTCAGCTTTGTACGATTTAAGTATTTATTGCTGAGCATTCAAGAGTTTGGGAATAACAACCAAGTTAATGACAATAAAACTTTCACATGAACCAAAATGCAGTTTGTTGGTACTAACCATCGTCCGTAGGATACATACGATGGTCAGAAATTGTTCTTAGCCTGACAAGGTCTTGGCTTTCGCTTGGCATACAACGGACACAATATAAAATAGGTACATTCAAGCAAAAGTGTTCATACTTAGATGATAAAATCTAACCACTAAATTACAAACTGGAACGACTGCAAAAGAGGAATAGTCTATAATATTGTACTGTAACTCACAACAACATACAATATTCGCAAAACAGGAGCAACCATACACAAATGCACACAGGTGTAAATGGAAGAAAGGTAACGGAACTATAATTCAAACAAGAAACAATCTAGAATGGTGAACTGCAGTTCAACAAAATTTCCTAAAACACCCGCGAGGAGGCACATATTTAAAATGTAGCCAGAAAGTTTCAGAAAAAAACTTAAAATCTTCTGTTGTACATAACTTCAGCTACCACGGTAGTAAGGAAAAAAATAACAATCAATTCCACATGAAAACACAATATATGAAGCACTAAAAAACGAAAAGAAGAACACAAAAAACTAATATCACAACAAGAAAGTTGCCTTCGACAATCTCGTTTGAACTGTGACATCGAAATATTAAATTTTACATCTAGTTCCCCGTGATTAAGGATTGTTGTAGTTTGAGAAGCTAAACTTTGTCGTCAATAATTAGTTCTTATATTAGCTACTTTCCGTTTAGAGTGCCGCATATTCTACACTGGTGTTTGTTCGTCTCCAGGTGTCAAAATTTATTTTTTAATTATTATTAATTGAAGCAGTCTGAAAAATAATACTGGATTTGCCTTTAGAATGTTATCTTCATGAGACAATGGATTAGTGCTCAAGTTTCTTTAAACTCCCGTGCAGTTTTAGAACAACCTTGAAGGTAACATTTTGTATGAATAATAATATATTTCAATTTGAAGCGGCTGTAGTGCACCATAATAAAATTGCGTAACTTTATTTAGAATAAAATAACGAGCACGAAAGAAATTGTGATTTTAATCATAAGGCCAATAGTCATACAGAAGTCAGCTTTTAGCTTGTTAATATGGACATTCTTTGAAAGACCTTTGCATCAAACACCAAGATATTTTTGCTCTCTGACTTGTTCCAGCTTTGTGCGATAAAAATGTCAGTTTATGCAGTCATAATCTCGTTCGTTTGCTGGTTTCAAAATTACAAATTTTGTTTTGTTTGTGTTTAATTGCAGTCTATTCATTTGAAGCTATTCTACCAGCTTTATTATATAACAGTTTGCTGTTCTTTTAATGCAATATTTTGTTTAACCTGTAATACAAAATGTTCGAGTCGTCAGCGAACTTAATTGCTTCCTGCGGGCCCGATATCGCTATTAAATAACTTATATATATTAAAAATGATTGGGGGCCTAGTAAGGATCCCTGGTGAACGTTTCGTCTTCGTGCATATATAATTGAAAGGAGGCTGTTTTATTGACAATGACATACCGATATCGATCAGTCAGATGCCTTTTTACTAATTGTTGCTATATTTCGCGAATGTTGTATTTTTCGATCTTTTGTATTAATATGTCGTGTATATAGTTTCTTTGATATAGTTTATTTTCAATGTTCGGGATTATTGTGTCTTCCATGTCAAGAAGAGCTTGCTCCGAAGGCTTCTGGTTCTGAAAATCCATATTTAGAATATGTTATGAGTTCGTGTCTAGTGAAAAAAACAGTCCAGCCTACTATCTATTGAAGATTCCAATATTGCTAAAATTTAGTCAAAACGGAAATTGGTCTGTATTTATTAACATTTTTTTCAACCTTTCCCTTATGAACAAGTACAATTTTAGCTACTTTCAGCTTGCTCGGAACGGTTCCACTTGTAATCATTTTTATATTATGTTGTAGAGTATATGTCCTATTAGATATGCCACATATTTAATTGTTTGTGGCTTCACGTCATCATTCCCGGCTGCAACACCATTTTTCAATTTATTTATAGTTTCATAAACTTCTTCGGGTGAAACTGGGACCAGCATATCAAGTTCAAAAGACTTCGTGTAATTACGTTTTTGTCAGTTTGGTCTCTCTGTTTTAATGGGTGCCGCCCTATATTTATAGAGGGTTGATTTATTTTATCTGAGGCTTATTACCCTGTTAGTATCTTATCATCTAAAAAAATTTAAAATACCGCTGTTTTTTCTTACTTATTTGCATGATAAATCAATTATCGTGCCCTACAGCTTTCTCTGATCGTCATAAACATTTGCAACTTTACCTTAATAATACATACGTTTTGCCCTTCTATATCAAACCTTAGTTGTTGTTGTTTTCTTTTTAATTTGGTCACTAATGTTTTTCGAATAAATACCCCGGTGCAGTATCACTTGCTTCTAAATTTGTAAATTGCATGTAAAGCGCGGTTGATGTTTTGGCGGTAATCCTAGTAGGTAGGGTAATCAAGTTGCAGCAGGCCTACTGATCTATAAGGTTGTTGAATTCCATTCTGTTCGCTTATTGTGAGATGGTGTTTATGTTATGTCTTAAGGTATCATAGATATAACTTTCTTTCAACCTAGGAAAGAGAGGAGTTCATCTAGAATTTCAAGAAATGCTAAGATACTGCCTGACGGCACTTGGAAAACTACAGCCATAAACACGTTTTGCGTTTTAGTGCCATGCATTCAACGTTTGAATCAAAGTTGTTGAAATCGTCATAACTTCGTACAATATATTTTGCACTTCTCCCTTTTTCAAAATCCCTGGTCAGTCCTTCATAGTTTCTATATGGGGAACGACGTCATTATTTGTCAACCAAGTTTCTGTGAACAACGGTACAACAAATTTCAGGAACAAAGGACAGAAATAACGCAAGTCGATACGTTGGAAAGACGTCCAACAAGTTGATAAAACTCGTCTCAATATATCAGAGCGCGGCGCAAAAGTCCATACGCTGACATGTCGACGGAATAAATGTAAAACAGTGGTAAATACATTTTGTGGCGTTCTCGACCTTACGAGGGAAACTACTATAATCCCTGAATGAAACTAGCAGTAACGACGGGTTGGAGTTGAGCTAGTTGGATCATGCCTGTGGATAAAATAAGCTGAACGTATAAAAATATATAAAAAGAAAGGGTCGAAGACACGCTGGAGTGTCAACTTTATGTTGTGATTAAGTTATCTTACTTTACTTCCTTTACTTTGTCTTACTGAAAGGAAAAAAATGACTTTTTTAATTTAAATAAACTAAAATAACTTTATTGAAATCAGATTATTGTAAGCTCGAAAAGAGTAATCCTTTACCACTAGATGTATTTTTTCAATATAGCATATTATTATTAATAATTTAAGACATTCGCAGTGGTGTACCAACTTGTTTTTGTGTTGGGGGTGCAAACCAGACCCCTTCCCAGACCCCTTCCCAGGGGGGTGGTGCCCTTGGTATCCCTTGGCCAGTGTTTGTCCTGCCGGCGTCGGCGGCCAGTGTTTGTCCTGCCAGTGTCGGCTGTTTCTGGGGAGGGGGGCAAAACACATGCCTTGCCCCCCCCCCCCCCCCCACTCTAAGAACTGGGGGGGGGGCAAGCGCCCTTCTTGCCCCCCCCCCCCCCCCCCCCCCCCCCCCCCCCGTTTTCCGGATGGTACGCCCATGGTCATACATCTGTATCGGAGGATGTGGCAAAAGAAGACAAGTCTTCTGACGAGGACACCAGCCCCTTTTTACAGCAGTCAACAGTGTGCAGGACCAGTGTTACCATAAAAATAAATGTGCAAAAAATATTCAAATAAAATTAGTTAAGCTTCGTAATCACAAAACTCAACACCAACGTCATCAAAAATTTCAAATCAAAATCATTCACATTGGCATCACTGATATTACATTCATTAACATGCAATGCCAGTGACCTCTTTAGTTTTTAGAATATAGTTTCTGCTTTATTCAGACAACAATTAAGCATATATATAATATACATGAAAGACACTAGTACATTTTTCGGTAATTCAATTATCAGTAGACACATTAAAAATATGAAAAACACTATAAAAGAAAACACAGTGAAAGCTGCTAGCCACTGGTAGGTTGGAATCGTATTTACGGAACAAATTGCCCTTTTATGTCACTCGTCGGCTAAAAAATGCGATTTTAGCTCTGCAAATGATTCAAAGTTACATGTCGTCCCAACCGTGTTCGAATAGAAAATAGTCGCTCAAGAACTTTTTTTCCAATTCTGGTGTTCCCCAGGGGTCTATTCCTGGCCCCCTTTTGTTCCTTATTTTCGTAAATAATTTAGCGTCATATGTTGAAAATGCCGAGTTGTTCTTGTTCACAGATTGCATTAAGCTTTTTATGAATGTTCATCCTCCTGTAGACTGCGAAACTTTACAGAATGTTGTGTCTCGCATAGTTGAGTGGTGTAAAGTGAGTGGCTTGTCACTGAAATCTCTCAAAACAAATGTCTTGTTCCTGTGCAGACGTCGTAATTTATTACATAACAATTGTGTATTAAAAGAAACTTTAATCAAACGCATCGCTGGGGCCCTAAACTCGTCAAACACAAAGTTGGAGCCGAAGGTTTGTGAAGTGCTCCGATTGGACGTCGGCGACAAAAACGCGAAGTCAGCGTCGTGATAGTCCAGTGGGCACGCTCCGTGAACTTCGGCTACAACTTTGTGTTTGACGAGTTTAGAGCCCCTGTTGTAAGACACCTTGGCGTGAGCATAGATAATGAACGGGTGTTTATTTTGCATCTGGCTTCTATTGTTGGCAGCGCGCGACAAAGCTGTTGGGACTGATATTCGGCATCACGAAGCAATTTAAAAACCCTGCCAGTATTATTCGTTTATTTTGCTCTCTTATTGGGTCAAGGCTTGAATTCGGTTCTACAGCTTGGAATTCTTTGTCATAAACGCAGTCAACAAAAATTGAAAGTGTGCAAAAACGCTTAATACGCATCGTTATCTTCAGCGCCGCTTTTATTTTGGTTACAACTTTCTTCTAGATAAGATCTTGCTGAGGTCATTGTCTAACAAACGAACAGGACGCGACTTGATCCTTTCACAGAAGATGGCGAATGGAAATATAGAGAATGGTTCGCTTTTATCCAATGTTAATATTCATGTCCCCTCCCGTTTGGCTAGGAATCAGTCTACGCTTTATGTCGATACCATGCCCTATATAGCATCTACCGCATGTAAATGGAATGCTATATACAACTTCTTTCTAACGTCTGTTTCCTTGCTTTTCTCTCTCTTTATCTTTATACGTTCAGTTGGTTTTATTCGCAACGACTAGCAGTACTTCAATAAAAATAAAATATTTAGAAGTACAGACACCAGAGAGTCACGAACAGGGCGTAAGATAGACAGGTGGGGAAACGGCCCATAGAAGCCTACCGCAGCGCTGTGACCGGATTGAGTACTCGTCTGCTTGCGGGTACCCTCGATTTGCGACAGATGGCGCTTCGGCGAGAAGAAAATAATCGGAATCGGATTTGCATGGAACTCTGTGAGAGAGTGCGCAAAATAAACCGAGAGCACGACAGTCCTCCATTGAAAATTTACGAGAAACCATCTCTGTCAGTTTAGCCGGTCGCCATCGGTCGCCCACCCGGAGTGAGGGTTCGCAGTGCTCCACATAGATGGCGCCAAAGAAAAAGAGAAAACCGAGGGGGCACAATGCGGTCGCTCATTTTGCTCTCGTTTCCCCACCTGTCTATTTTACACCCTGGTCACGAAGAACACCCCCCCCCCCCCCCTCCCTCCTATGAAACAGTGCAAGAGAGCGCGACTACATATCAGTATTCGAGTCAATCAAGATTATTAAGAAAAGCAACACACTTTCGCGTCGCTTCTTTTTTTTTTCTTAATTGCAAAGCAGGAGGTTGCTAGAGAGGTTCCCGTGCGTGCGGTGTGCAGAATGCCCGATTACCCCCAAGTTCCGTCCCTTCCTTCCCACTTCCCCGTCGAATCAGACGGGAGAAAAATCGAAAATGCATTCCACGGCGGGCTGCGTTGTGTACAACGTGCTGGTAAACGAACTCAGTGGCACCCTCCGTAGGCCCTGCCCCGCTGCAGTACCGCCTGGACAGTGTCGATGACCAGGTTTGACGGCTAAAAGAGAAAAGGCGCTCCATTAGGTCAATGGTCTCGAATGAAGCCGACAAACCCGCTACATCACGGATGCCAGAAACGCCCGGCGAATCCCATGCACCACGTCTGCCCGCGCCGCCGACTTCAAGAAGGAAGAGTGAAGACTGCGCGAAATCAATTTAAAGCCGCCCCCCGCAGCTTTTGACGCCCTTCAACGACCTCCTGATTTCTGCCCCGCGAAACAAAAACGAAACTAAAACGATACGCCTTAGACGTTCACCTTATTACTTTTTTATAATCGCATACTACACTTCGTTTTACCGTAAGTTGGCCAACGGCGAAGCCTACGGTCGGAGTGGACCAATCAGCGCATCGGAGAGACACACGTGACTATAGAGTTTGACACGCTGTCTACAAACAAGTGAGCGTCTGCTCCCACTCCAACATTGCGCTTGTGCAGAAACGAGACTCGCGCGGAGCATCTGAGCATGCGTAGTGTCGACGACAGGACCACCGCGGTGGTGCGACGTCGGGACAAAGTGTTGGTGTCTACTCTGTCTCACTACAGACGGTGGCAGGAGAAGCTCCTCCCAACTCTTTCCATTTTGGCAGGGCGAACTCTTGGGAGGAGTTCGCCTCTTCCCGAGCGTTCGCTATTTTAAACTGGAAAGAGGTAGGAGGAGCTTCCCTTTAGCTCTTGTGTTTGTCCTTTGTCCCCCTTGTTGTCCCTCTCCAGGGATCATTACCGTCATTATTGTCCAGCTCGCTTGCACCTTTGCATTTAACTGCATTATAATCATAACCTTAAAATGCAGGCCGTTCACACTTGTTGGTGTTAGACTGGAGGCAGCTGATAAAACCTGTTTGCTCTACAGACGTCTAATTCTCGGTTAGCCCAGTTGGTAGAGTGCTCCATTGGAAATGCAGAGGTCCCTGGTCCGATACGAGGACCAGGCGGATTTTCCTGTCACCCAGCTGTGTTTTGAGATTTGTGTTTTGTTCTTTGTTCGCCTTGTTCCCCTTCTGCAGGAATAATTATCGTCATTCTTGTCCAGCTCGCTTGCACCTTTACATTAATTGTATTATCATCTTAACCTGTCGCCGGCTATATAGATGCGCTCAGTGCTGTCGAAGCCATGGCCGGGAGAGACAGGAAAGCCGGTTTTGTACGACTTTCGAGGGACAAGCTAATCCCCGTTGGGGACAAAAGCGACGTGTGGGACACCCCAAAAAGATGGTCCGGATAAGGGGGAAATTCTTCCTTCCCATCTTCTCCGACTGCTTGGACAACACCTCTTAGACGAGAAAGCTTTAGTGCCTTCCTGCTTTACTAACAAAGGCCACAGTAGGCCAGAGATTGGACATGACTACGGCGTCCGCGTTCGGCTGGGCGTCGTGTTCTCACTGACTGTACACGAGATCCAGCCAAACATCGACGTCGTGTCTAATATCTTGCCTATGGTGGCCTTCTTTAGTGACGCAGGAAAGCCCTTAGGCTTTCTTGTCTTGGAGGTATTTGCTTGCAGTGCCCTCTCGCCCCTTTATTTTTTGTAAGGGATGATGTCACGTGATTCGCCTCCGTCGCTCTGATGGGATCGAAGAGGCCGCAGCGTTCGCTCATTGCCTAGTTACGATGAGGAACATCGAAACGAGACACTGGGGTGATTTCATTACGTCCCGTAACCGAAGCGCCTTGAGGTGCTCGCACATTCACGCGAAGAGGCCTTTGAGAGACCATTCTCTTTTTTTCGGTTCGCACTTCAACGTAGCCTCTAAGTCTCATCATTTCTTCTGTTTCTTTTTTATGCTTGTAAGTTACGCGTGACAAGGAGTGCAGGTGCCTGGAGTTGAGCGAAGGAGTGCTTACGCGGTGCGGACACTTGGCGGATATCCTTCCAAGCTTCGCCACGGTCAAGTTCACGCTTGTCGGTGTGGAGACTCGGTGGTAAGGCGCAAATCGTGCGTTCACACCAACGCAACCCTTTTCAGATTTTGTTTCTTCCTCTCTCGAATTTCGGCGGTCATTCATCTTCTTGCGCCCCCGATGTGTGTGCCAAAGAAATAAAAAGCGCTTTCATCGGTCGGCGTTCGCGCTGTCCGTTCGCAGTTTTGCGAAGGTGGCCTGGAAGGGCGCTCCTTGGGGATCCTTCATCGTCGCACGCTATCCATCTTTTTTTCGACGTCGTCTCGCGGATAAGTCTTGCATCACGCCCGGTGCGTCGTGGTTACGTTAAGGTTCAGCCAGTCGGAAATGTGGTGGTTTCGTCGAGGGTCTTGGCTGTCGGCTTTGCGATTTGTATTTACCGAAACAGTCGGCTCGACTCGCTTGCAGATGTTTGTATCACACTTTCGAGCCAGCGGCAGATAGCCGTGCCATTTCTTGGAAGTTGTCATTACACAGTCGCCAACTTGAAACAGTTAATGCTTTTTGTAATCTTTGAGAAGATGGCGGTTCCTAACAAAAAAAAAAAAATAAAAGCAATCATCGACATGCGGCGTAGCTAGATTATGAACGGATGGTAACCTGACACATGCAAAATGTTTCGTCTACTGTTCTTAGGGCCACTAATGGCCGACAGTGTCCGCCCTTCTTCTTGATGCCCGGATGCATTTCAGAAGAAACCGAATTACGATTTGTGTCGCGTCGTCGTCGCCGTATATGGTACCATTGTTCGCTAAATTTAGTCGGCTAATGACTTGCTTAACGAGCGGGGCGCCCGTTTTTTCGCGTGATCACGTGGGTTGGGAACCACATTGGGTCACATAGTCACTTGACTCGCGCCTCTGCGGGTCACGTGACCACGCCAGCTCGCGCGACGTCACAGTATCAGAGCGTGGTGACACGTGACTCTCAGCGCCAAGCCGTGATGTCACGAGACGTCATGGTGTTCGGTCACGACCAGAATATGAAGGAAAATCAAGGGGATTTAAATCCTGCTATAAATCGTGATTTCAATCGAGATTTATATCAGGCATGTTTTTTCAATGATGAGTTAAATAAAACCTTTCTTGCAAAAATAATCCCGAAGTTAGTTTCATGTATTGTTTTATCTATCATTTGACGCGTTTTATGTGTATTTGTTATGTTTTCCTATTAAGGAATCATCAAGCAAGAAAGATTGTAAAATGCTGAACACGAGAAACACAAAGTGCTCTTCTGAACCAGTCGAAGCGTTGATCATGGTCTCTACCTTTCGCTTCGTTCGTGTGCGATGTAACGTCACATTTTTGTCACAACATACAAAACGCAAAATAGAGAAACAAAAACTAGAAAAATAACGTCATATTGCGATCAAGTCGGAACTCACACGAAAACTTAAACAAGGTTATTTGAGTAACTAGGAGATAACTTAAGCCGGTCTTGTTCTAGTAGGGCGAGGACTACGGCAATACAAAGTTGTTGAATAAACTGTACTTTACATTTACCGTAATTCTTTCTCATGCACTGTTGTCAATGATCGTACAGATTGATCGACCAATCTTCATTCTTGAAAAAAAATACGTCTAGTGGTAAGGAATCACTATTTTCTAGCCTGCAGTGATTTAAATTAATTTATTCTGATGTAAATCAAATAAACCTGGTTCAGACTAGGTAATTATAACACATATGTTTCTATTTCGAGTCATGATTTTAGTCTACTTTATTCCTATCTGGTTGACAAGCTTTGGTTTAGCTTGACGTCACGAAACGTGGTGACGTGATCTGACGCCACTTGACTTGTCACCGGGATTGTGTGTCAGCGTGCCGTCATGACATGTCACGCTGCTCAATTCTGCGCATAAACCGCCGATGCATTCTCCACACGGGACGCGTTGGGGCTCTAGATCAAAGGAGCCCCTTCCTTTTTACTGAATCCGTGCGATCATTGCAGCTCAATGTGTTCGTTCTACTCATTGACCTCTTAAGCAAGTCAAGTCAAAATGTGTTTTTATTTGTACACAAGATGTTAGATAATTGCACTTATTCTGACGGGGGTCCCAAAGTTTTCAAAAGAAAACTGTTGAAGGATCCCCTTGGTAATAAAAGGTTAGTCAGCGATCAAGTTATCATTACATATAAAATTTAAAAAAAAATGAAACACAATTGTGGTATGTACATAATCAAAATATTGAACCAAGTGAAAAGAGAGAGAAGAAAAGATAGAAAGTAGAGAACAAAGGACAATATCAGTGTGTGTTTGTGTGTGCGTGTGATTGTGTGAAAGGTGTGCCTAGGAGAGCAGAGACCAGTAAATCAGTAGTTTGAGCATCGAGTGCATTCTAGTAAAGTATACGTGGAGCCAGCTGTCAGAACCAGCTAGAGTTCCTGTATAAGCTCCCTACGGGAGCCAGAGTTGTGCGATCACGTGAGGATTCAGTCACGTGACGAGCGGGATCAACATGCCGTGCAGGAAAGACGGCGCTACGGAAATGAACGCGCAACTCTGGCTCCAGTAGGGAGCCTATACAGAAAGTCTAGAGCCAGCAACGCACGGGCATCCTACTTTTTTGGAACCCTAGGGAGCATCATTGCGATTGCACCGACGCGATCCGCTATAATTAGCTAGAACTGGAGATTGGAAAGAGAGCTTTTACGTCGGCGGCCTTAATACCCGTCGGTGTACTTATACCATTAATGCACGTCGGCATCCTTAATCCCTGCCGGCATCATTAATGCTCGTTGACATCCTTAGTGCCCGGAAACCGCTCTCGTATGATCGTATGACTGAAGGTCATCAAACAGAGTGTGGTTTCCGCAACTACCAGAAGAAAGTATATATCCACGGTGTATGCGGCGACCGGCTAGCAGGCGCACAAGCGTAAGGGTTGTTACCTTTCTGCCTAGCCTCGCACGTCGTCGCATATACATCATACTTCTTGTGCAAATAAATTACAATTACAATTACAATTACAATATATGCCTAATAAGAAGGTAAATGAGATGATAGAACGCAAATAAGAAAATTTTTCTGGCAGCTATATTAGAGTTTATTATACTTTTAAAACGCGCTTTAGAAAGGAGCAGTATAGCTAAGCATCGAAAGAATTCCAAACTTGGTAAACACCCAAATTTACTTCATAAAAAAAATTCATAAATGGACGAGCGTTCGACCGGCATAAGGGCGGGTTGCTCATCTACCCTCCAGTCCCCGACCTATTCTACGAATCCCACGATATATCTACTTCGAAGCGCGGCGAACAGGTGAATCGACATGCGCTCGACTTTGTGTCAGCAAACTAGACAGACGAAGTCGACATGGGCTCGAATGCCGATGCAGAGATTTATCGCCCCAAATCTGCCCCTTGGCCCAACTCAAAACAAACATTCAAAATCAATTACGCTCGTCCGCCTCGCTTAATTTTTATTCTTTTTTCTTTTATTTCTCCAGTGGTGCAGAGACCTCAAGTTACCGGCTCCCGCGTTTTTTTTGTTTTTTTTTCCCGACCCTTCTATACTCCGTTTACCCCTAAGCTGACAGTGCTGTGGAAGCTACGCGCTAGATGGACCAGTCATAGGACGTTTTTTTGTTTGTATTTTTGTTTTCTTTTTACGTTTTTTTGCCAGGCGATCACACCTTCGCCCATACTCGCGCGCACAGAACGGGCTAAAGCAATAGCATCTAGAAGACAAGGCCTGCAACCACCCCCCTTCCCCCCTTAAACGTCATCCCTAGTGCCCATGCCTTCTATGTGGTAATGGCTCTGATAAACAAAGGGAGACGGTTCATTGGTTCGGCCAGCGCGTAGCTCCCACCTCACTGTCAGCTGAGGGGTGAACGGAGTACAGGAACGACATGCACACGCGAGGAGAAAGGAAGCCCAGTGACCCCGTGATCTGGCTTCTCAGAAGCCCGCAAAAAGACGAATGTCGGAGGCGGCAGTCATTAGCGATACCTGCCTCCGGACCCCGCAGCGATTAATGCCGCAGGAACGGCTGTTTTGGGCCCATAGGGAATCCGCGCTCCACCCTTTGGCTGCCGCGGCCGAGCGTGGGGTAGCCCACGAAGCCCGCTAACCCCCTTCTATTTTCTGGGAAAGTCCAGCGCGGATGCACTGACCAAAGGATGACGTAAACGTTTTCAGGGGGGTCTCTCTCTACTCTAGTTACTGTCCGACCTGGTTTTGTAACATCGGTTCCTTTATTGGCCGTATAGTCCGTTTCACTTTTAATCCGGTCGCAGACGACGTTTCGATCAGACGGAGCCACTGGAGCGGCGCTAAAATGGCATCGTCACGGCGCCCGTTGTCTTTGCGCGATTGCCATCGGCGGCTAGACTCATCCCGCACGGTGGTTGCCTGCGTGTGATTGTTTTAACCGGTGGCGTACTAAAAGCACAAAGACAAGGAGCGCCGTAGCGAGAGTTTGAAAATGAGAGAAGTGAGAGTCGGGACCATCTTAGATTTCGCCCTTCGTTCGTCAATTGATCTTGTTGAGGGACTGGACTCGTCCGCGGGAAGTCGGGCTTATATATATTTTTTTTTTTTCCTTTCAGCTTGACCCGACGACGAATGAGTGGCACTTGGGCACCCTTGGCTCTTGATTGGATTACCGCTTTTATCTTCTCGTCGCGGTGCTGTATGCGTGGGTATGCGGAGGGCACATAAAAATTTGATGCGCGTTACGTACGAGGGTCGTAACCGCCGGCTTTTGTCTGGCTGACTCGGTATTGGCGCCGAATTAAGAGCCGAGGTGTAACTTCACTTTGTTTCGCGCTAACTCCGGGCGCTGTTACTGCCCAGAAAGTTTCGCCAGCTTGCACACGTCGACTGTAGACCCAAAAGCTACGCCGCTCGAGGGGACGAGCCGGCAAATGACCACGTAGAAAAAGATGGGGAACGACGTGACACTGCGCTTTCGGCGTGCCTTCATTGGCACCTCGGCTCGTAACATCGCCAGCGCTCTGATGAAAGGTGAAACGAAGGAAGCGCGAGATGGGAGACCCTTTCAATGTTTTGTGTCGCCAAAGCTTTGTGTCGACGTTTCGTTTGGCTTGTTGATCTCGAATGTGGATGGAATGTAGCGCGAATATTACTACCACTGGTAGTGCGCCAGTGAACTTGAATGAATTCCTTCTGTGCGTAGTGTTATTATAGATTTGAGCGGCTGGAAGTCATGCGGACGCATTCTTAACATTCGCAAGTAAACTTATAAAGAGGACAATTTAGAGTTTATTTCGTAGAAGTACGGCTTTACAGAGAAACAAAATCAGAAAGATGAGTGTGCCCACACAAGGCTCACTTCAATCGACATTAGAAAATGAGTGCAAGCGCCTGTTTATTGAGCAGACATATCTTTAAGAGGTGAAAACTGTTGGAAAGAACTTGGAATGGGAACCGCGACGTTACTTTTTATTTAGCTCTAAAAGTCTAGGTTAATATTGTTAATGCGATTAATTTTTGCCAAACATCCGCGATATTCTTAAGGCTTCCAGAAAGTTTCAATAAAAAAAAATTAATGTGTTTAACTAAAAAAAAGTCATGTTTTTCATTGCTGTTGTTTCTTTCAGTGGAGAGGGGGGAAGTGTCTTCCCCGATGGATGAGCCCAGAATCCCGCAGGTATTTATTCACCGATATTAGGACTTTCTGAATTGCACATTACTCAGGCTGTGGCAGCAACAATTAGAGTCAACGTTTCGGTGCGACGTCGTCGAGGCTATTGCATGGTTTGACATGGTGGGTGTAACAGCTTCAAAAAACGAGGACGATAAAGGCCGGTTCTCACATGCAGCGAAGCGCTGATGTAGCGCTGCTCACGTGCCGTCAGCTACTTATCGTCTGCCATGAGCAACAGTTATGACGGTGCGATACATAGCTGGTGAACGCTTCCGTCAGCACGCGCTTAGCGCGAGGTTAGCGCTATGCTTGTAGCGCTCCGCTGCATGTGTGAACAGGCCTTAAAAGGAACAGAAACGACAGGACAACAGCTGTACTCGCAACTGAAATGTTTAATTTGAAAAGGAAAGGAAACGCATACGTCAATACCAGATAACACAGTGTGTGATCAAGCAATACGCCAAACACTAGGCACGTGTCATCAAAATAGGTTCACTAGACTCAGCTTGACCAGTCATGGTTTGGCGCAAAAAAGGAGAGCTCATTATCACATAAGCAACCGACGGCTTACTCACACATCTTTCTCCGATGCAAGAAATATAAAAAAAGCCTCAATAATTTTGCGCGTGACCCTCCCTCTATGCCTCCTCATCCTCGTTTTTTGAAGCTGTTACACCAACCATGTCAAACTTTTACCGATTCGCCCAGTTCAACACCTTGTTACAGTTCATTTATTGCATAGTTTTCGCAGTGCTGCCGCCCCGCACTGCTGTGTGAGCGCGGAATTTTGTCTTTCAGCTCACTGCACGCGTTCTCGTGCGTGTAAAGGATACACACAATGATGCCGCGAGATTCATCAAGTTGCTTTGACAGCGTTGTGAAACTATCTGAGAACCAGTGTATTGACGACGTGTGTTACCGAACGCGACGTGCTGTGAACGGCTCTCCATGAGCGCCCACACATTCGCTCTGACAGTTTTATGTGAGGTTAATTCTGATTTCATCGACGGAAATAAGAGTCCTGTCAGACTGTCAACGTTGACGGTGTCAGTTTAAGATTTTGATTGCTCCAAGCTTCCATGGTGCCTCTGACTAGGGACCATTGAACTCGTCACCAGCTGTTGATGATAAGTAGCCAGGATCACTACTGGTGACGCGACTCCGATCCAAATCCTGCTAGTGACGGGGAATATTCACTAGACGCAATATTTGTGGGTGCTGTATAGAGCGCGTGCTCAGAGCGAGCTCACATCGATAGGCTGCTAACACCGGCCCTCTTGATGGTGCCGAATGCATGTTGCAAAAGAACTGTGGAAGCTCGCCATCAGCACGCGCTCAGCATTCGCGCACACAGCTATGGCCGCCAGTGAATACTCCCTATACCCTAGTTACACCAGTGGTCCTAAATGTCATTAAGGATCGCGATCGGCCGGAGTTACACGGCGGCACCAGCTGTCATTGAGCCGCTAACGACCATTAATTGAGTTGAAGTTGAAGAACTGAGCTGGTACAGACCTTTTCAGCTTGCTTTTGTACCTCACCTCGTAGGCATATCCGGTGTGGGCCACAAAGGGATAATAAAACATATCAACCTGCAAATAGTAAAAAAATTAAGGGGAGACAAAACTAGAGTGTTTGACGGTTACGCTTATATCCTAAATGCCTTCTATTGGCGTGGCAAAGGCAAAACAATGCTTTCGCCCATACTGGAAGTGGCGATATTTCGAGATGACGGCGCCCTTGTGAAATGGGTATATACACTGTTTTACCTTATGATTTACCGCAGGATGTGCCCTATAGCAAAGAGCGCGAGCTCTTTGCTCTAGGGCACATCATGGCGGCACAAGCTCAGGTGATTGTACGAAAATTCGAGTAACGTATTTTCTGGCTTTTTTTTTTTTTTTTCCGGAATGGCCTAGAACTCTGGTTAACAGATACTTCTGTCACGGTGTATGAGCAGGGTCAGACGAAAATTAAAAAATCCAACCATACGTTTATCAAACAGTATCCCGACGTTTCGAGAGCGATTCGGAGCGGTCCCTTGCTCGCAAGTGAGCGCCGGAAAGAGCACGCGTCACTATCTAGGCACGATCCTTCGCTGGATTCGCTCCGTTGATCAGGGGGCGGTGGGTCCAACGCGTGCTCTTCGGGAAAGTAGACGCGAGCATTTCTTTCAGGGCTCCCCCGGGCACCCCTTGTGTCAGTTTGGCTTATTGAAATTTTGCTATGGCTCTCTTCCTAAGGAGCATCCTAACTCGCGAAACCCTCATAATGGTTCCCCACTTGCTTTCGTGGGCTTCAGGACGCTGCTTTTATCCGGTCTATAACTACACGTCGTATTCCTTTATACGATCTGTTTAAGAAAAGGGATTCCACGTGAAAAGCGTTACGTTCGATCGTGGTACACATAGCGCATAGCAAACATTGCGCGTAGCAGGTAACGTATAAGCATACAAAGCATACAGAAGCATAGTTGGTGATAAAAAGAAAATACATGGTCGTAATGAGCGAGATGTACGAAGCGGCGAAGCAAGAACTCGACCCCGGACTGCACGATCCACATCGCGACGCCTTCAGTGTTCACGAGGAGAAGGCGAACGGGAAGGAGGGCAAGCAGCTGTGTGGCACAAGGGAGCCTGCGGTAGTAGGGCCGATTTCGGCGCTCGCAGCTGACTTCTGAATGACTAAGCGTCACTGGATACCACGACGTCACGGGTCCCGAAGAAATTTAAGCGTGTCTCGATCGTTCTCTTACGTTTTCAGTTTCTGTGCCTATTCTGATGAACCCGAAGAGTACCGTATTTCTCGGACTGGTAGTCCGCCCCCGGTTTATCGCAGAGGCCAAATTGGGGTAACATTGAAAGTTCTTGCACAGACAGTTTGTACGCCGTGCATATTATAGTCTGTGTCGGGTGCTTAGATGACACGAAAATCTGCTCATACACCGCACTCTTTGACGAGTGTCTGCTTTCTTACCTAACAAAGAGGATTGCATGATACATAAATCATCATTAATGTACTCTTCCATGCACAAAATTCCTCACGCCTCTTCATCCTGTTATCGCTGCATCCCTCCGATTCACTCGGGGTGCACAAAATGAAACATGGATTTGAACACCAAAAAATGTTTGCAAATGACAGTAACGCGTAAAAGTATACCTTTGTCTTTCTCGTATTGTATGAACGTGGAACCACTGGTGTCTGTTGATCAATTTCGATATCTAGGCATCTTAATCACTTCAGGTCTAAAGTGAAATGCCCAAGTAAATTACATAACCAAAAAGGCTATGCAGAAACTGTGGTTTTTGAAACGCAATCTCAGTCCCTTCAGTTCTATAATTAAGTTGACCGTCCAGGAAACTATTATCACACCCATGTTATAGTACGCGGCTGTTGTCCGCCCCCCCCCCCCCCCCCCCCACTAAGTCTTTAATCGATATACGTGAGGAAGTTCAAATGACAGCACTGCGTTTTGTGTACCATGGGTATAGTTTCATGTCTTCAATTTCCGACTTACATGTTTTGCCTGGCTTGTGCAATTTAGCAACACGTCGAAAACTATACCGCCTTAAATTTATTTTTAATGTTCTCCAAGGCAATTTCCGTTTGTTTCTTAGCCATTACACAACAAATAATGAAACAAGACCCACACGAAACAAACACCATCCACCATCTCTCATTGAACCGTTCTGTAGAACCACTTTGTTTAAACCCTCCTTCTTTCCCAATAATCTAAATGAATAGAACAAGCTTCCCAAGGGTGTTGTTAGTTCGGTGTCACTTGCTACTTTTAATGATGATCTGTATAAGCACTTTGTCACATAGCTAATTCACTGTCCTGTTATTTATCCATGGTTACCTTGGTATTGTGCAGAGTAACACTTTTGCGACTCCCTGATTTGGCGTTCAAAGTGAATGCTGGCACTATAGACAAATACATAAATAAACCGTAACCAAGCGTTGCAGCTTGTAACGACAGCGGAGTGATGCACAGCGCATTCCGAGCCCTCTGAGTTCATTAGAATGATCGAGACAAGATTTCTTTGCGTCGTTCGTGGAAGTTTGGAAGAGCATTGAGCCCCGATCGTCTATCTGGGAAACGCATCGCGCACACGCCCGGCGCATACACCCGTTCGCCCACTCGCTGAAAAGAGTTTGTGGCCTTCGATAAACGCCTCAAAAGATAACTTTCAGGGCGTCCGGTGAGTATTTTGTAGTCAAATCGGTTGGGTCGGGTCCCTACCACACGCCAAAGAAAAGATTTAAAGAGGACAAAAACGTACACCTCGTGCGTTCACTTTTTTCCGGTTTCCCTGGAAGTAATAAACTTGGAGCGCGCGTGGTTTTGAAGATATCTAAAAGAGTCAAACGAGTACACCAACACCAAACCTAGCAATAACAAGAGCGCAAAGAACAACGTCGACCGCCATCAATTATTCAGAACCGAAACGCGCGTTCGGGGTGCCAGATTAGTAGAAACACGCGTTCGAGGTGCCACCTTTAGATTCCTAGTCCATACCGACAGAATGCAAGCACTAATTCTGTCGGATTCCTTATAGGGCGCGACCCGCTTCGAAGCAACTTTTCCTTTGGGTCAGTCTGCAGAATCATTGCAGGGCCTTCTTGAACGCAGCATGAAACCTCAAAGAGTATACGGAGTATAAATATATGGATGCGTCTCGGACGCTTATCATTTTAGTTCGGCATATCCGTATCGTTCAACAGCCCTCCATTGAGGTTGGTCGGTCTCCTTTCTAGGAATGCCCGAGTTCCACCCCCCCTTCCCCGTCACCTGTAACAAGCTCTATCTTTAAACCTAAAAGTAAAATTGAATAAAACGAGCGCGAAAATTGCTATCTAGGCGTTCGCGTCGGCGTCACTTACAATCTAGGAGGCGGGTATGGTAAGGTAGGAAAAGGGTCGGCTTTTCGGGTTCGGTATCGGCGTTCGTTTTTTGTGGAGCCTACAACGTGGGGTTTGTGGCGGCACAAACGCTGCTATACTTGCAGCGATCAAGCTCGGAGATTTGAAAATGAGCGGTTGCAACGGTCGAGACCGAACGGGGCGCCCGCGTGACGGGAGCCCTGGGTGATTGAGACGCTGCCCAGTCAAATTAGACGCCTGGGTGCTGCGGATATTGAAAGCGCGCGTTTTGATTTTTGGCACCGGGTACGCGCGTGCGCTCGCGTGCGCGTGTGTGTTTGTTTCAGGGTTTGCGCAATGCCGCCTAAAAGAGAAGGCCTGTGCCTTTGCCTCCCAAACGTCATCACTGGTGCAGTCAGGTGGCATCAGCATCACCGCCAGCACGCCGTGCGACGTCACACAACCAGCGCGACGCTTATTGGCACGCGGAGACGCCAGGACGGACGCGTCTGCCACTTTGCGCCGTCTGTCGTTAAGCTTCAGCGTGTTTGCTGCTTGAGGCGGGTCGGGGTGCCACTAGAGATGACGTCATACGCAGGCCTTGTCTTGTATATGGGTTTGGTTTGAGTAGTAGATATCTGGTGTGGACGCGTGTGAGGTGGTGATGGGCGTACCTGGTGATCACCGATGCGGAACTGTTTAGTATCGCCGATCACTTTTGTTCTGTCTCCGGGTGCGGGAAATTGAAAAGAAAGCTTCCTGGTTTCTTTGGAAGATGGGGCTACGGAAATCGGGGGTCGGAGGTGAGCGAAAACAATCGGAATGTTTATGCTCGTAATAAACAGCGAGTGGAAGTGGTTGCTATAAGCGTGCTGGTGCCGTCGCTGTCTTGCTTTGCCATCAGGCTCCCAGGAAAGTCTTGACCTACTCACTTCAAAAGTGCGAGATCCTCGCCTCGCTCGTGGTCGCTTTAGTAAGTAAGAAAGTTTCGCTCATATTTCATAAGCTGCTCTATCTGTTTCTTATAATATTTGGCTGTCGATCACAAATAGTGAAGCTTCCTCACGTTTGGAACATGTACATACGTGCGTTCTCATAAAATGGCGAAAATTAAAACTTTAAGGGGGATTCAACCGCTATTTATTTTAACCCTTTTCCTCATAGATGGCGCAGAATTTTTCCGGAACAAAAGAGTTGCATGCTCCCAGCTGCGGATGCAGTTCGGGGGCTCGAGGTGGGTTCGAGCCCATTGCCCATTGAGTGACGAGCGGTTGAATCCCCCTTAAATGAGGGTGCAGGTAAAAGTTTCATACATAAAGGAGACAACTAGTAACGCTACACCTGTTGCCTAACTTTTTAATAACTTTTTTCTGAGGGTAAGACGAATATAGCGATGTACGTCGGCCACAAAAGCTTACTGACCACGCGAGCCGTGGTCGAGCTGCATTACCGCGCTACCTTGCGGCGCGGCGCCTGTGGCCGAGGCCCGTAGTGCGCATGCGTGGCTTTTGGTACTCGCAGGTGCTCGTCGCGATGCCTTCTTATTCGCACAAATACGACGCCGAGCGGCGCTCTGATCGCCACCGTTGACATACGTGTCGCTGCTGTATCTCAGTGGCGCAATGAGCGGCAGAAGCCGAAACATCAACCTACGTCCAGCCATCCAGCATGCTATTGTTTTGCCCAGCTCAGAGGCCAGGAAAACAGGCATTTTGACTTGTCCTTTCTTCTTTGTTTCAGAAGCCTTTTAATTATCGCATCACTTGCGTCCCTGTCAACCAGTCAGTGACGACAATTAACTCACAAAGTGTAATGTATTATATATTGCGCACGTTATTAATTAAAATAACAACAAGAACAAATAAACAAGCTTTTAAAACAAAAACAAAATAGAAAAAATACAGCATAGCCATCTTCCTGGTCGCTGAGCTCGGCCAAACACTTTCATGCGGACGGCGGAAGATAGAGTTGATAGCGCAGCTTCTGTCAGTCATCGCGCAACCGTAAACTTTTGCGGCAGACTGAACAACCAAGATCGACTTTTATATTAATGTACTGGTGTAGCAAAAACGTTAAAAGCAGACGTATGAAAAAAAACTGAAACCTACAGACATATCCGTTTCCCTTTCTTTTTTTTTTTCTTTTTTTGTCCCTCGTTTTAGCGTTTATCTTATTTACAAACGGGCTTGATTTTTATTCTTAATTTTAGAATATTTTTTGTTCGCTACGTTAGCGTAGTTACTCTCGTGTAAACCTAGCATGCGACACGCTATATTGTTCCAAGCTTATAAAATTTCAATTAGCCATATAACGTTCCGATGTCCAAATAGGAGTGCAAGTAAGAAATGGGACGTACTGAAAGTCACGTTGAGCGGAAAGAATTCTACAAACCATTGTTCGTGCCTAAAGTATTCTGCCCTTGGAAGTACGAGTCCACTCGAACTCGATGCGTTGCACTCGAGAAAAAATACATTTTCAAGCGTATCACAAGATGCGCGCCGAAGCCTCTTACTACACGGAGCTCCCTTACTAGATGGTGCGGTTTCTCAGCGAGCAAATCGTTCAGGTGGTCAGAGGATAGTAATCATTCTTAATGCGCCACGGATCGAGGCTGAAGAGCTCATCTTTGCCGCCTGGTATAAGAGGCAGCTCGTTTTCGTCAAACGCTTGTATTCCGTTTCATCTTGAAATGGACCGAAGCGGACGCTTTGAGCCATCAGAGTACATCCAGAGCCGAGGGTGCGTCCGGTGATGACCCTCTGGTTAGGCGCAGCAATACACTATGCGTGAAGTCACGTTACGCCCTCTCCGCGGTTAATTGACTCCAACGGCTCGTAGAGTTTGTTGCGGTTCTTCGTGAGGTGAACCAGGTTGTTGGCCTTCGAAAGTCGGCGGCAGCACGTGCAGTTCCGCTTCTCCATTTTTGCCTGCATCGTGTTCGCAGCGGGCCGGAAGAGCCGTAATGGTCGATGCCGTCTCAATGCGGTTAACGAAACCGCCGGAATCTCTCGGTGAGCTTTTTTTTTTTTTTTTTTTTTTTTGTTGGCGTAAAGGGATTGTTAGGCGCTCCATTAGGCGCCGAAGCCGCGGTGTTGCTGGCTCTGTCCTTGGGCCCACACTGTCGGGGAAGGCAGCAAGACGCAGATTCCACGCCCCAGCGAAAGGGAAGCCGCAGAATCTGATGTACTCTGTTGCGATGTGCTGAATCGGCTACACATTGTTTCGGCGCTTTGTGGCGAAGCGCGAAAGCTGCAGCTGGCGCCAGTCGATTGAAAAGCGAAGCACGTTACAGCGTTTCACGAGAGAACTGTGCTTCGACGGTACGTTGTCACGTGATGCACCCCGACACGTTGAGTGGCTTGCCGATGTCCGAACCATCACCGGTAGGCCAGTTAGCCGCCTCGGTGGCTCTGAAGCAAAGCGCCGGCCTATATACGGATCTCCAGGTGTCGGGTTCGAATCCCGGCCGAAGTGCCCCCAATATGTCGGAAGCTTATTGCAAAAAAGACCCCGTGTAACCGACACTTCAGTTGCATATCGAGAGGTACCAGGTGGTCCAAATTATTCCTCAACCCTCCGCTGGAACGTGCAAGATACCCTTCGTTGGTTTGGCACGTAAAACCTTCAAATGTTACCATGACGTTCGCCAGTTGTAGAGTGAACCCCGATATAGTATTTACCAAACACCTTTGTCCTGTTTCGTCTATGGCGAGGTATTCTTGGCCGAGCGTATGTCACATTTCACAATTGCCCTTTGTAGCAAGCGCTGACTTAAAGAACTCCTGACAATTTCCTCGTTTCTCTTTTATAGAGGGCCTTAATTTAAGAAATTTATAATACGAGTGCACCTTAGCTTTTGGATGCCAGCCTGTGATTGGATTGAAGTTTTTGTCTGGAAGGGAGATCACAAAGCCCTCGAATGAAATCCAGCGGTGTTGTCCGATCTATTGCTGAGTGATGACACAAAATCCAGGGTGATGCCATAATGACACGTGACAAAGACACTAACGACGACGCGAAGGGAAACGAGACGCCCCGGAAGGTTTCTGAAAACTGGCTTCGGTTAAGCTTTGTTATAGTCAAAATGCTCTAAAGCAAAGTGCAATGTAAAGCAAGCATCAATCGTTACCTGCTGAAAATTCTTTCAGGAAGAGGATTAATCTGAAATTTGACGTTCGGGCGGTTACGTTAGAAAACTACTTTGGGTTTGACAGCGTTGTACCCTTCTGATTAGAAAAGATGTAACATCAATGAAGAAGTTAAAATGGATTACAAATACGGCACATGAGACAGTTACAAAAAAAAAAGGCTTGTTATATTTTTTATGTGTTTTTAAAATCAAAGGGCTCTCACTTAAAGTACTAGAGTACTGAAAAGTTCGAAATTAGGACACTTACCTATCCAAAACATTTTGGTTCTCAGTAATATCCTTTCGATGTAAAATAAAATCAAATAACACCGGTGGTGTGATTTGCGCTAGCAGTGTCGCGCAATGTATCTCCACGGAGGTATCTCACTCTAAGGAAAACAGCGCCGAAATAACACAAGGTCCAAGGCAAGAGGGACAAGACAACGCGTACTCCCAATTGAAGTTTCCCTCATTCACGCACCCTGAGCTGAGGTTTGCCTTACTCACGCACTCTCAAATGAAGTTTGAACTGCCTCACTGCCCAGCGAAGTATCGAACAAGTTTCATCGTTTAAAATTTGCGCTCCATGTCAAAGCACCGAATATTGCCTCGGAGGACCCACAACGACGAAATGTATCCAGACTTTCTTGGCGATCAAAAAGAGGCGATCCCAAAAGGTGTGTACGCTATCACGCGAAATTGCAATAACGGGGCTTGAAAAAAAAAATATATATATATATAAACATGAAAAAATGCAGGGGTACTGAGTTGCACGAGATTCACGATAAATATCATTAAAAAAAAGGAGAACACTTTGGTGGTTTTGTTGCCCCACAGCGGGTGCCTAAAGTTGGGTTACGACACAGCGCATACCAGGCCAAGTAAGACGCCGATGGTTCGGCATTTCGCTGCCTCCGTCTGCCCCTTCGCACGACGATCTGAAGAGCCTAGATTTGAAAGAGGGCGCAACCCTGATCGTGGCGAGTGTTTGCAATCCAATAGCTGACGCATGCCGCGCAGATTGGTCGTAGGTGAGCACGCGCCGCGTCCTGACGTGGCGAGGAGCAAAGCAGGGTGGAGTGACGAAGACGCTTGCAGGCGATGAACGCTTTTGGGCACCTTCTTCGCAGCTGGTACTGCGAGCGCAACCCGTAAACGACGATCGAAAAGTTGGAAACACTCTGCAATCTCGGCTCTCCATGACGATCCCTTTGATCCGTCGCTGTCTGCCCGCCTTTCCACGGGCGCCGCCGCCGTCGAGTTTCCACTGGCACGACATTCGGCGATCTACATCTAGGGATCAGAGATGGTCCCACAGACACCGTGTTTTCTGGCCACGCTCGACATCCTCTTTCGTAACCTTACCGCCGGCTGACTTAGACTCGTACGAAAAGAAAAGTACATGAATAAAGCGAATTAAAGTGAAAACGTTATGCGAAGAAAAGCGAGGCGCCTTTCATTGGACTGCATTTTATATTTTTTGGATCGCAGAAATGACACGTTGCACCTCGTGTATCAAGGGGCTAATGATGGGTTATTGGAAACGAGCGGAGGGGACGAAAAGGGGGCGGGTTTTTTGAACCGAGACCGTCGCAAAAGTCGCCAAGTTGAAAAAAAAAAAAAAAAAAGAAAAAAAGCGAAGCGCGCGAGCGCAATCAAAACGTTAAATTCGACAATGTTGAAACGGGTAAACTATATTAAAAATCGGGCAAGTTGTAACTTCGTTCAAATCTCCAAGGGTGTTCGTTTTTTCTGTCTCTCTCTCTCTCTCTTTATATACATTAAAATAAATATGGGTCGTTTACTTATTCGCGAAGCACTTGAGAGAACCAATCATGATCATTGTGGGCCCTACCCTGCGTTCCTTCTGCTCTCAGTGACCATACCTGCTTTTATGCCTCAAATATAGTGGTCGTGCTAAGCTGCCGGCCGCGATACCACTCTTTAAAGTCACCGATGCCGGCGGCACGCGTTTACAAGAAAAGATATGCAAAGAAATACCTTTAAGTAAAATGTCACCGTAGAACAGGTTAAGGATAAGAGCTAGAGCACGTTGAAACTCCCTAACACGGCCCAGTGTACAAAAAAAAAAAAAAAGAGGGGCGTGGTTAGGCATGATTGTCTGACATAACCAGCCTAAAAGCGATGGGGACGCCTAAAAGCGATGGGGCGCTTTTGATGTTTCCTTTATTGGCCCTTTTCTGCCGTTAAATAAAAGCCGCGATCACCCTGCAATTTCATCATACAAGAAACAGTCTGCTCACAATGTCTGAGGCGCATTTATTTATTTATTTATTTACAAATACCCTCAGGGCCCCGATGAGCATTAAAGAGGGGAGTTGTTGGTTAGTGCGAGGCGAAACTTGCCATTATCGGTGATGGCGTCGATGCTGTCGGGAAGGGTTCATTCTGATTTCATTGCAGTAACACTCGAAAGACAGGAATAATCGGAAAGAATCAAGCGAGCTGTGAACTGCTTCGATGGAGTCAATTAGGCCAGATTGGTGAGGGTGCCATGCCGAAGCATACTGTAGGACGAGCAAGGTTGACATAAAGAAGTCGTTTTAGATGAGGAGGGACAGTTTTAAAATTACGACGGATATGACCAAGAGGCTGATTCGACGAGGATATTGTTGTATCAATATGAACATTCTAGGATAGCTTAGGCGTTAAATGTACACCTAGATGTTTAGAGTGGGTAAGAGCAGTCTGAACGGTAATGCCGTTAAGGGCTAATATAGTAATGGGCAGAGAAGAGGAGCGGGTAAAGGATAGATGCGTGCACTTGTTAACATTCACGGACATTTGCCAGGTACGGCAGCACCGATCAGCAATTTTGTGAATATCGTTATAAAAAAAATAAGGTAATCGTTGGTTGTTGTTTTTTAGTCGGTAAATAAGACAATTATCAGCAAAAAGACGAACGGATGACGAGAATTGAAGAGGGAGGTTGTTAATATAAATTTAAAACAAAACATGTTTTTTCCTTGTATGATGATCCGGTCATTTTGGTTATACAAAAAACTACAAAAACTGCAGACATGTTTGAAGCATGTAGGAAGTAAACATGCTTCAGGCGCATATAATTCTCTCATCGCGTCTCCAACGCAGACATGATGAGAAAATCATGTCTTTCTCTTTTTTTTCTCTTTTTTTTATATGATGAATGAGCAATGTGACTGCAGCTCAAGGGCAAGAAAACACAAGACAATCCGAGCGCACCTAAGGACGCAGAATTGATGGCCGGATGCGTTTTATTTATAAATATATATATATATATATATATATATATATATATATATATATATATATATATATATATATATATATATATATATATATATATATATATATATATATTTAGACCGGACACATAACTGCGCAGCCCCGCGTATTTCATAGCATAAACGACGGACATTCCACTATAAGGAACGATTCCCAGTTAGCCGCCGGAAACACATCAAGGACTACGACCTCGGCAGGCATAAACTTTTGCCCCAAAAGCCCGACTGCGTCGTAAACGCTCTAGCGTGGGTCGACAAATATAAACGCGGCGGTTGGTAATGGGACCACGTAGATTTCTGCTATAATGTCATAAAGAACGAGCGCGTCGCTTCCAAAAACCAAACCGAGACCATGGATGAGATCCGAGCGTTTATCGCGTGGTGTCCACGAGCGGCGCCCACGGAAGGCCTTAAAGAAAGTCAGAGCGTTACTACGCCTAAAGTAGAGCGAGTTATCAAATTTAATTACTCCTGGGAGGGGCGAAAGTTTTACGTCGTTTAAGCCATCGAAACCCTTTCCCCTGCTCCAACGCGCGTAAAAAAACAATATCTATGGATTATTTGAGCAAATAAACGACGGTTTATTGGTCACTGCAAAAAATGTTTAGCTGGCGCTTTAACCTCCAGAGAGTGCGACATAGTAAGCACGTAGAGGCAGTCGCAAGTGCTCCCTCGTTATGATTGTTGTTCTTGTCGTTGTCGTTGTTGTTGTTGTTGTTTTCAGAAATGGACGGCTCTCCATAAAACTATCAGTGTGGTGCATTTTGATTATCTTTGGTACCAACAATTGGCGACGTGCGCGATCAAAAGCGTCACTGTGATGGTCCTTCCACGATTGACCAAACGCTCAATTTGATCTCCTCAGCAGGATTATTTCTGCTCTCATCGACGGAAATAAGAGCTGTAGGAGCCAGCTCCCAGGGATGAAAGAAATTGTTCTTTTTCTAAACTCTCTTCGCGAGCTCTGTGATGCGCGAGAAAATAAAGACGAACAGTTCCAGCCTGGTGCGCGGTGCGGTCCGAGACCTGGAAATAATATCACAGACCAAATAATATCACCCTTGTCTGCTGGGCTCTGGAACGCCTTCTCAGCATGCGTTGCTGCACTGCTGTGCGGTAGATCAGACGCTGGGCATGCGTCCACAGCTGAGTGACTCAGGATTTTTCGCTCGACTGATAAGCGATGCAGAGGTCTATGTGGAAGACGATAAACTGGCTTGATTCTGGTTCTTAAGCCGACATGACTGCGATGCGTCGTTGTTCTTAACACATGACTCAACCATAAGCGGGCATACTCTAAGGGAGAGGAAGGTCTGGTGGGAACGATCAGTGGGAAGAGGTAAAGCCAGCTGCCTCTACCTCCACTGTCCTCGTCGAAGGCGTTAGGACGAAGAACGTAGACGTCCGGCGTTTAGCCTTTGCTTTCGAGCGCGTTCGACGAGTATAATGGAGACAAAGGCAGCTAGCTTTCAAGTCTACCCACTAATCGTTCTTACCAGAACCTCTTCTCCCTAAATATCTGCCCACATAGAAAGAAGACGCCTAAATTGAGGACCACTATTCGTGTTCGTAGTATAGAAGTGCCTTCCGTCTACAAACCATACCTCCGTCCACATTGGACTTCATTCAATGTTGGATTTGAGCGACTGCCAAAGAAAATTTAGTTCAGCATAGTAAGTAGAGCATGAAGAAATATTTCTGTCTCCACAACATTTGTATTCTCGAAATAGACGGGCGTTTCTCTGATGCGCATGCTTGATATCACAGCCACCCAGATCTGCAGTCGTGCTGTACTGACCGAATTATCTCCCTAAGTTGGGAACACAACCGCCCGCCTTTTAAAGCAGACAATTTGTATGTTTGTATACTTAAAGTATACAAGCATTCCTACAGTGAAGCTTACTGTTATTTTTGTTCGTGTGCATAGGCCGCTGTAACTCGAGCACTAAGCAAAATCCCTCGACGAGAGCGAGCGTCTGTAAATAAACAATCTCCAGTCAATTTCCTTTTATTCTTATTCTACGAATGCTGATTTTAGCGCTACCTGACAATGGGCACTTCAGTTGACTGACGTGGCGCTGATGGCTTGCGCAGATTAAAGTCAATCAAACGTTACACGGTGTACCACATTTTATTTGTAGACTTTGCGCTGCCTCGCTTTATAATGGTAATAATAAATCTTGATTTCGTTGGTTAAGACCTCTGGCAAACATTCAACTTTGCGTCGTCGATTACATGACAGCCACGACGTAATCTCATTTGCGATTGTCGTTCCTTTTTTGCTACGGTACAAACGGGTGTGGAATCACGACGGCTAACGTCGTCACGTGTTGTAGTTACCGGTTCACGCGTTTAGACCGAGCGCGGTTCGGTTGGAAGGATTACGGCAAACGAGTGTTTTGCGTTCAAGGCAGTTACCGCTCACCAGAAAAACAAAAACAGCATGGCGTCTGTGTGTACGCTGTTGACCGCGTTATTCCGGAAGTCATTCGGTCGTTCCTGTGCGAATGACATAAGCGTTCTAGTTAGCGACCGGTTCCGCAGGCAACGTGCGTCTTGCGTTCCGGCTCGTGTTTGGCTTGTCGCTCAATCGTTGGTTTGTGAAGAATCCTTCGCGTTCTTGTGCTCGACGTTCTCATGTCCCGCAGTCTCGCCGGCTTTACGGTTTCATGGTATTTCACAATCACCGGTTTACGGTTTCACAGTATAACGTTGCAAGTTTCTACTGCATTCTCTCGCGTTTATAAATTCTAATTTCACCCTTTATTTTTTTTTTGCGGAGTTACAGAAATTGTTTTGGTTGCGCGAAAGCAGAGTGTTTAAATCAATATACTATAAAAACATCGAAACTACAGCGCCACGGGCTGACGAAGTAGCGGCTCAGTCAGCAACCGAGACGCACGAGAACGAATTACTCTGTTCTGAAACAACACCCGGCGTGCAAAGCGGATACCAGAATAAAAACGCGACCGAGACGCTTAAGACTGCCTACGTGTAGGAATGCGAAAGCATTCCTACACGCAGCGCCTTCCTACAAGCAGCGCGCCACGTCTTCCTTTTTCACAGGGCGCTCCGGCGGTGACGTCACGCTCCCCCCCCCCCCCCCCCCTGCGCAGGCGCGGCGAACCCTGCCGGCTTCACGACGGCTTTATGTGACGAAGCATCTGCGTTGCTGCGCTTTTCTTTGTGTTTTACTTCTGAAGCGCGTGTATGATGACGTATTGGTGTGACCATCTTTCGGACACAACGCCTCCGCTTTTCCGCGTCATAGGACAAGTAAGGCTTTCGCCTTAAAGGCTCGTACCGCCACCGGTGTCGTTAACGTTTTCAAACCTGGTTCACTCCTCGTTGACCCTTCGCTTGCAACATTGCCGAAAAAGTAGCGGAGGTTCCGGTATATAGTGTGATATCAAGTGAAAGCACGGTTTAGTTAAAAGAATATTAAACTTTGTGAACTTTTATAAATTTTATACCCTCCATAACACCGAAACTTAATCCCTTCAATCCCCCCTTGTTTGTCTTATTGCGATATTTTTATGTACGTTTGTTTTGTTATACTCTCGATATTCTTAATGTTTTCTTCAATAAATGCCTCCTGGCAAACCCTACCCCTGCAATAATGTCCCACAGCAGTGCAAACTTCCTCGTAAATAAATAAAATAAGCTTTTTTTCTCTAATTTTTCTTAACATAGCCAAAGGCAGACCTTGCGAAGGGGTGATTACGCGACAACGCGCAGGTACGGGCAGGTTGTCGGCGATCGCGACCGGGGGTTGTATGCTGGACACTTGCCGACAATGTGGGCGAGAAATTCGGCGACCGTGATTGGATGGCGCCGCGCTTAAAATTGGCGCCGGCCAATTGAGGAGGTCGAATTCCTGGCATATTGTAACGCCAAGTGTCCAGATTAGAGAACTAGGAGTGATCCCTACATTTCGCTATGCGAGCTTTCGTTTCACGTGCTAGGAACAGCAGTGTGCTAACAGATTTGACCACCGATCTTTTTTTTTTTTTTTCAGTATTATTACGTGGTCGGCCACTAATCCCCCGTGCAATGTAGGTATTCTTAGAGTGTTGTTTCGCGTAATAAGATTCGTAGAGTAAGCTCGTGGTGCCACTACGAACCGTGTTTTGAAGCACAAAACGTTTAGGTATCTAGCCTTCGAAAACGATTTACTAAATTGCGTTTGGGATTACAAACACTTTGTGGAAAATAAGTGATGCGTGTGGCGCGCGAAGCGCCATTAGGATTGCAGTTATGTTCGCGTTCCTTAATACTGCTGCAAAGGCCCAAGCGTTGCTGACTCCACTAACGAACGCAAAAGCTACTTTCTGTGCACGTGATTAGGTCGCCCTCTGCCTAGGCCAATCCTGAATTAGAGATAACTATCGCAAGAGGGACGTCTTCCAGTTACACATTATAGCTTCGCACCATTCAGCACCGTATTATATAGACAAAGGAGTTACGCCATTAACGAAGAACGCCAGTGGCGAATCAGTGATAGGCGGGTTCACAAACACGTCTTCCGTTAAACCACAAGCCGTGAGTATGTCCCTCAGGTGGGTGGCGGGCACAAACTGCAAACCCGTATCTGTAGCACCGTTTTAACGTCGCTGGAATTGAGGGTGATAACTCTCGATGACTGAAAATTAAACGACCCTGAATTTTAATGTTGGAGAAAATTAAGGCAGCGTGCGCCTTTTGGCCTGCCATCTTGACAACACATCAGTTTAAAGGCGGGTCTTTTAACCCTTGAGTGCGGCAACAGAGGGAAAGGACAACACTCTTTCCCCACTCTCCAGGGTTAGAAATATCAGTTCCTAAACAGCTCGCCGACACCCTTGCACTAACTTTCAGCTTAAAAGTTACTATTCTTACACAGCCTCATGCCATTTTTTTTTTATCCGCAGGTGCATCAAATTACATGTTCTCATTACTGGCGTCCTATAACAGCGGCGCGGCGGTGACGGAGGGAAGACGACGACGTTTTCAGGCAACAACGCCATTCTTCCTGCTCTTTTGTAAAAATATAATTTTTCAAAGGCTCTTGCTATCGCGGGTATTAGCGCGTGAGCAGGAAGACGACGATACGCGAGCCTGCCACGCGGACGAGAGAGCAGCACGAGCGGGGACTCTGGAGCATGCTGCGGTTCGAGTCTATTCTATCTTTTCTGCTTTATTAAATACGTGAGTTTGATGTGATGTAGCTTTGGCCTCCGTACATAACATTTGGCGACGAGGCTAAACAGCGGCAAGGAGCATGGCGACGAAAGAGAACGGACCACAGCCGGCACTTGGACGTCTGGAGGAGTTTGACACATCGAAACCGCAGTCTTGGCCGCAGTATGTTGAGCGACTCGGGTTCTTTCTTTTGGCGAACGGGATAGTGGACAACGTAGTGAAGCGGGCCGTCTTCTGCAGCGTATGTAGGCCTTTCACATACTCCTTGCTTCGATCGCTCTGCTCTCTGAAGACACCAGGTGGCATACCTTTTGAAAAGCTATTAGCCATTCTAACGAAGCACTTCGCACCAAAAACATCGGTAAACTGCTCACCGATTTACGTTCAACAAGCGGTGCCAACGTCAAGGCGAGTCCGTGGCCAACTACATCGCGGAGTTGCGTCGCCTCGCTGAACACTGCGACTATTCATTGTTTTTGGATGAGATGCTCCGAGATAGTTTGGTATGCGAGGTCGGCGAAGAAGCTGAACAGCGCCGTCTTATCGCCAAACCAGACCTCACCTTTGCAAAAGCTCAGGACCTTGCGATCGCGGCAGAGTATGCCAAGAAACGTACGCAAGAGATGCGCGACCTTCATAGCCCGAAGGCGGCTGAAGTTTGCTACATCGACAGAAACATCTCGCATAAAGCGCCAAACAGCTCATCGACGCAAGGCAAGAGCCCTGGCAAGGTACACCTCTAAGCTCATTTGGCAAATGTTGGCGCTGCGGTATGTTCCTGTACGCACGACGTGAGTAACTTCCATTTCCCACACGCCGTTTGCCATTTCTGTGGCAAGAAAGGCACATCGTACGTGCCTGCCGCCAGAAGATGGCCAAGTCCAAAAACAGCGCTTCGAAAGCTGGATCAAGCCATAAGCTGGAGTTAGATAAAGCTTCCAAGGTGGAGTATCGCCTAAACTTCATTGAGCCGGCAGAGACAGTCGAAGTTCAAGTAAATGGAATCCCCATCTGTATGGAAGTAGATTCCGGAGCAGCTTGTTCAATCATCGATCCGAGGACAATGCGTCGCTTTGACAAACCAAGAAGAGACTGATGACAACAGAAATCACTCTCAGGACATATTCTCAACGAAAACTGATGGTTCTAGGAAGTGTCAATGTTCCTGTGAAATTCAAAAGAAAGGAGCACACGTTACCACTGCTGGTAGTGAAAGGAAGCGGCGAAAGCCTGTTGGGAAGGTACTGGTTTCGAGCACTGGGTATCAAGATTCAAAGAATTCATTAACCATCCGAGGCCCAGCCCCGAATGCAAGGACTGGGAGGGAATTTCCAAACGTCTTCGAGTCAGGACTTCGCGAAAGCAAAGGACCCGAAGTTCACATTGAGCTCAAGCCAGACTCCAAACGAAAGTACCACAAGCCTCGAGCTGTTCCGTTGGCACTTCAACCAAGAGTGGAAGACGCCATCACACACCTAGTACAACAAGGAATTCTGGTTCCAGGGAGGAATTCTGAATGGGCTACGCCAGTCGTACCTGTGGTGAAGCCAAGCGGCAAGATACGACTATGTGGTGATTGTAAATGCACCATCAATCCAGTATTGAAATGGGAAGATTATCCACTGCCAACAGCTGAACAGCTGTTAGGTAAACTGGCAGGTTTCCGGTGGTTTTCCAAGTTGGACCTGGTGCAAGCCTATCAGCAGCTTCCTGTTGATGAACACCCGTCTAACCTACTTACACTGAGTACTCATAAAGGACTTTTTAGGGTAACAAGGTTACAATTTGGTGTCGCTACCGCTGTAGCTATTTTTCAACGTCGCATGGAGCAGTTGCTAGCCGGACTACAAGGAGTTCAAGTGTTTCTTGACGACATCCTGATTGGGGGACCTGACTCAAGAGAACATGACCTTCGAGTCCGTGCAGTTCTACAAAGAATCCAAGAGGACGGACTACGCTTGAACCAAAAGAAGTGCACTTTTGGAGTGCAAGAAGTGACGTTCCTGGGTTACAAGATAGACACCCAACACAGGACAAGGTGAGAGCAATCCATGATGCACCTGCACCTAAAGACAAGAAGCAGCTTCGAGCCTTCTTAGTACTCCTGAACTTTTATAATCGCTTCCTGCGTGGAGCTTCAGACGTGTTGGAGCTTCTCCAACGACTTCTAAGGGACGGAGTAAAATGGAGTTGGTCATCTAAAGAAGCAAAAGCCTTCAACGATGCAGAGAAACTTCTCAAGTCTGACAGTGTTCTTTGCCACTATGACCTTAACAAACCACTGGTACTGGTTCGTGACGCCTCTCCCTACGGAGTAGGGGCTGTGTTAAGCCACGCAGATGACGAAGGTCAAGAGCGACCTGTCGCTTACGGTTCACGTTCGCTGACAACAGCGGAAAGAAACTATTCTCAAACCGATCGAGAAGCGCTATCTGTAGTCTTCGGACTAAAAAAGGTTTCATTACTACATCTACGGAAGAAGCACCAAGATTTACACTGACCACAAACCGTTACTTGGTTTGTTCGACAACAAGAAACCGATTCCGAAGATGGTATCACCAAGGGTCCTCCGCTGGAGCTTGATGTTAGCAGCTTATGATTACCAGTTATTGTACCGTCCAGGTAAACAAACGGTAAACGCGGTTGGTCTCAGCCAAATTCCGCTACTTTCACCCAACGTCGACGTTCCGCAACTGGGAGAAGTTTTTTTTCTGGATGGAACTCCAGAAGGCTTGGTGGAAGCCGAAAAAGTGGCGAAAATTACGATGAAAGATCAGGTTCTTTCAACTGTGATGTACTAGGTACTCCATGGATGGCCAGAAGAAAAGCCAAAGGACCTTTTCAGTGCATTCTATAGCCGACGAGAAGAGTTGTCAGTATACAGCGGTTGTTTGCTATGGGGGCACCGTGTGGTTGTTCCCAAGAAACTTCAAAATAATGTTCTGAAGATTCTGCATGCCCCGCATCCCGGTGTTGTGTGCATGAAAAACCTAGCTAGAAGCTACGTCTGATGGCAAGGACTAGACCAACAGATCGAAGAACGTGTTCAATGCTGCACGACTTGTCAGGAGACGCGAAATGCACCGGTCCGAAGTTCAATCCACCCATGGGAATGGACGGTGAACCCATGGTCCAGACTAAACATGGATTTTTCCGGCCCTTTTGAAGGCAAGATATTTTTGTCGTCGTTGATTCACACTCAAATTCGGTCGAGGTACGTTTAGTGGAAACGACTTCAGCGGCGGAAGTCATCCGAAGTTTAAGAGAACTGTTTGCGACGCATGGAGTGCCGGATGTGCTGGTTTCCGACAACGGAGCTGCCTTCACTTCGGCCGAGTTTCGAGAGTTCGCATACAGTAGCGGCATTCGACTTTCGTTTGTTTCACCGTATTATCCAGCTTCCAACGGTCAAGCTGAAGGGATGGTTCAGGAAACCAAGAAATCGCTGTCACGCTTGAATGAAGGAGACTGGTCCACGAGGATATGAAGATTTTTGATAACTCAACATGTTCTACCTTCCACTACTACTGGGAAAAGCCCAGCCGAGTTAATGATGGGACGTAAGCTGTGAACAGCTTTAGATCTGCTTCATCCATCGTCGGCGAACCGCACGATTGAAAGACAAGAGATGTTCATGGAGCAGAGGAAGGAAACGGTCACTTTTCAGAAAGATGCGATGGTCTGGGTAAGCAATCTGCTGTCGCCCCATCCTAAGTGGTTGGCAGGAAAAGTGATTAAAAATTGTGGACCTCTGTTCTACGAAGTTCTATTGGGAGATGGTCGTAGATTCCGACGACATGTCGATCACCTGCGTCCACGTTGGAAGGACACGACATTGTCTTCGGCGTCCGACTGCGAGGCAAGTCTCCGGGAAGAAAGGGAAAGAGACCGTGAAGACGTCTTGGAGACAACCACGCATGCGGAGTTCGGAACAACAATGCCCCACACGAGTCAGTCTTCGGAGGAGCTTTTGGATGCCGAGTCCTCCGAAACACCGATATGCGAACCGGAAACGCTTCGCCGTCCAACAGCTGACGCTGAAGTGCCAACTGGTCGTCCGACAGAGTATGTTGAACACTACGGTACCTTCAAGACTATCAGGTGGACTAAGACACGTACGGACTGGGTGGTGACGATTCCGGGGGAAAGGGATGTATATCGTGGGTATTACCGTGTGAGCCGGAAGACGACAATACGCGAGCCTGCCACGTGGACGAGAGAGCAGCACGAGCGGCGACTTCGGAGCATGCTGCGGTTCGAGTCTATTCTATCTTTTCTACTTTATTAAATACGTGAGTTTGCTGTGATGTAGCGTTGGCCTCCATACATAACATTATCCATCCAGATTTTCTGATTGACGTCAAGAGGCAAGTTCCCGGTCGCGGCGCATGGTCGCGCTTTCCCCGTAAACACTGGACCGACGACCTGGACAATGGACCAACCGCCACCAGCCAAAACCCCTGAAAGAGGGGATCCTGGACCATCACACGGCAAGTCTCCACCTCAATGTACCGCCGCCCCACCGTCGACCCTTATCCTCGATGAGCTCAAGAAAGCTCTCATTAAAAGACGATGTACGGACCCAGACTCGTATTAAGACTATGATGATGATAAAGACCTCTACCTATTCTGCTCAAGGTACTATCTTACACTCCAATGAAGACGAGTCTTCAGATGATCCCATGCAAGTTCTGAAACCCGACGAAGATAATCGGCCGTTTACCCCAGTCCACTACAAGAAAAACCGCCCTGCGGGCATTCCAGTGGTTTTTAAACCCAACAGTTCCAATACATCCTTGTGGAGGGTGAATCCTAACGAAGTGGTCAAAGAGATCATTGATGTTGCACAGGAAAATCTACTCTCACATGGGACGAACAAAGACGGGAGCCTTTCCGTAAGTGTGGCATCTCTACAAGCAGCCAACAGATTACTAGCCATATCGACCCTTTGCTCTATTGAAGTGGCAACAAGTGTGCCCCACTCCTACTCACGGAATCTGGGAAAGATCAAAGGAGTACCGATCAGGTATATCGACGGAGAACTACTAGAATATTTTAAAAATCTTGGAGTTATTTCTGTTCCATGTCGAATTTCGTATAGAAGACAAGAGGACGGCAACGTGGAACACCGCAAGACTGAAAGCGTGCTCCTCCACTTCCGCCCAGACCAACCGATGCCTTCACTCTTCTAGGCTTTACAAGTCACACTGTTGACGAGTACTTTGGTCCTCCAGTACGGTGCTATCATTGCCAAAGGTACGGACATGTTGTGCAATACTGCCGTGGACCACGGCGCTGCAAAGTTTGCGCAGGACCGCACCACCACAAGACTTGCACGAATCGGCAAGATCCCAAGTGCGCAAACTGGGGTAACCAGCATGCCGCTACCTTCTCTAGGTGTCAATGCAGAAAGACTGCCTCGGTTATCCGAAGACAGGGCGACTTAAAGGGCAAGGAAAATCGCGGGCTTGCGGCCACATTAAATCCTGAAGCTGTACGCGCCCCTTGCCTGTCAGGGTTCTTACGGATAACCGAACCCAAATGCCAACTTACAGTGACGTATTGAAGAAGACGACGAATGGAGTGAAAAAAAACAACAGAGAACGCCGGCCACATGAAGACGCACCTGAGACCGCCAGAGGAATTCCATCCACAAGGGAACTACTGAAATCAGGCCCTACACTCAGACGACCATCCGACAACATACGTCGGTATCATCAGCTCCAAGGCGCAAACGACAAGAGCAGGCTGGTGATATTCGTAACGTCCCCATTCCAATGCCTTTTGCTGCGCTAAGGGCCATCACCAAAGCGATCTCTGATTCCGACAACCTACCGGAAGTACAAGCCCTGCTTGCAATGAAATCCTTTTTGAAAGTAGGACACTTCCACCGCCAGTGACGGATGGCCTCGGCTGAAAGTCGCAACTTCATAAAAAGTACGAACGATAAACCCGATATTCCAAGAATACTACGGTGAAACGCTTGCAGCCTAAACCCCTGCCTTTCTAGATCTTCGGACGTATCTACGCTCCACTATAGATTGATATGTTAGCGATTCAGGAACCTAACAGTCCATACAACAGCCGTCTGTTGCCCTACGTAGCCTATTACAGTTCTACAAAACGGAAGGACTGCAATACACGATCTTTAGTCTTTGTTCACGCCGGGCTTCCTCAATCGCCAGTAGACCTATCTTCAGTTTCGAAGAGCAGTGCTGAATATGATGCTGTATCAGCCAGATACGAAACTGTGGATTTCACAATCGTTTAAGTGTATGTCCCTCCAAATTGCAGATGGGATGTCGGAGAGCTTTCCGAATTAAAGCAGAGAAGCAGGGGCCATCTTATACTCTCTGGAGATTTCAACGCCCACCAAAAGATATGGGGTGACCGCTAAAATACAAGTCGATTATTTGATCTTGATATCATGACACCGTCTCTTCATTTAGAGGCCCTTAATGACGGTGCGAAAACGTTCATCAGACGTAGAGTTCGCCGCAGTGTATTAGACCTGACGTTCCTCCTCCGGATATATTGTCAGATTGGAATGTGCTAGCCGATTCCTGGCGTAGGGATCATATACCGATCATGATTACCAGCAAGTCTGCCAAAAAGGCTAATAAAATTTGCAGAGAAGTTCGAGTTACCAACTGTGATTTTTTTCCGATCTCATATGGACTTTGCTCTAGCTGGCAGCATGACAGAAGACACCACAGCCATAAATGCGCGAGCCATTAAGCTGTCAACAAAGACCATTATAGTACCATACAACCGGCCTGTTCCCGACCTCATGTATCTAAACCTAAGGGCTGCTCGACACTGCGCGCAGCGACGAGCTCGACAAACAGATGATCCGGATTATTGTACTGAACGTCGCAAGATTGATGCCGAATTTCGCCGATATACTAAGCGTCTCCAACGCCTCCAGCTACAGTGGAACCAACTGTGCGAGTCGTTCGGTTCCCCATTGGGTATTTCAAGAGCATGGAGGATCGCCAGAGTCTTGAAAGATAAAAAGCAACCCGAGCATCCTGTTGCAGGATTAGGCCGCACTACTCAAGAAACCGTGGAGTTTCTTGCTGATGTGCTCGCTGCCCCAATCCGGCCACCACCCGGATACAGGGACAAGCCTCCAGTTCCATTGAACACAAATCCTTGCTCAGATATGTACGCTGACTTCACCATCACTGAACTTGATGTTGCCCTCCGATGCTCGCGCGTCGAACCGCTCCGGGACCGGACGGCGTAACGTTTCAAGCACTGAGAATTCTTTCTTTCCCGCATAAAGAAGCCTTACTGGAATCTATTAAAACAATGGAGAAGGGCAAAAATCCCTGCAACATGGCTCATCTCTGTAGTGGTTCCCATCAAAAAGCAAGGAAAGCCCGGTGATCAAATCGAATCCTACTGGCATACTTCTCTGACCAGCTTTGTCGGAAAATTAATGGAAAGACTAGTACTTTCGAGCTTTACCTGGATGCTTCAATCCAAAAGAGCACTGTCAGATCAACTCTGCGGATTCCGACGAAGTATGTGCACCTTCGACACCATTGCTGATTTCGTTTCGAGCCTTGAAAAGGTCCGTTAAACTCACCAAACAGTCTACTGCCTATTTTTATACATATGCGAAGTTTTCGATGTCCTGCCACACCATACTAATATGAGTCAACTCACACGGTACGGAATTGATGGAAGAACATGTGACTATATCGCCGCGTTCTTCACTGGCCGCAGCCTAGCAGTAAGAGTTGCCGAATGTCTTAGCACCCGTCGGTCGGTGACAAAGGCGTTCCCCAAGGAAGTGTACTGAGCCCGTTTCTGTTTAACCTTACCATGGCAGAACTCCCGCCCTACATAAACTCCTCAGAAACGTCCAGTACAACCGTTCACATGACGATATACGCCGACGATGTGGCAAATTGTTGTGTCGGTCCGTCCAGACTGTCTAGGACCATCGGCAAAAGGCTTTAGAAAGTTCTTGACAACACGACTTCTACTCTAGAAGAACTACGACTTACTTTATCTATTAGCAAAACGGCTTTCCTCTGTTACCGCCCTGGTCCGCATCCAAACCGCGAAGTTGCAAATGCTCCAGCCATCGAAGGAATACCGATCCAGCGAGTCTCAACGTACCAATACTTGGGGATGGAAACTGATGACCACGTTATCCCGAAACCCGAGATAAAACGACTTATAAAGCGGTGCACTGAATTATTAACTGTGCTTCGTTACTTTCATCGTCAGGACTCAGGATTGCCTCCTCAATGACTACTGATCCTATTTCGTGGCCTTATCCTCTCAAGAATGTTATACAGCCTTCCTTCATCGCAATCAGGGCTCATCAAATGACCACACTCGAGCGTTTTCATAGAGTTGCCCTCCGTCAGTGCCTTGGACTGCCACGCTTCGCAGACAATACGGCGACACTCGTAGAGGCCAAGGATCAAACAGTAGCTATGCACATAAGATTAAGAGCAATGAATCATATCACTCGTATGCATGGAGCACGATCAGCGACATCACTGCTATCCAACATTGGAGAGCTTTCTGATTCGCAGATAGGTCGATGTGTTCAAGAACTTAATTTACAAATTAGACCTCCGAATAACCATTACTTTCCTCCGGCACCTTTCACCACCCAGCCGCCGTACATTGTAGAAGAAACGCTTCCTTATTTCCCGACGAAGAATTGTATTTCCGCCACTGTCGGAAGGTCGCTTGTAGCTGACCAACTGACAAGCACGTACAATGGTTGGCTCCAAGTGTTTACCGACAGGTCAACGGATCCCACCACTGCAACATCTACAGCGGCATTCTTCATTCCCGAAGCTGGAATCGGAATCGAAGCATCACACCGTTTCAACATCGCAACCACGTCAACGACAGCGGAGCTGGCTGCACTAGCAGCGGCACTAGACGCGCTTCTCAATCTCACTCCTTGCAAGACAGTTAAGCGCCGTTCACACATATGCAACCGAATAAGACCGAGAGAGACCAAACCGGTTTTCAAGCCTCTTGCGACGTCTTAGGACCGGATGCGCTGCAGCGGAGCTGGTGCTAATCACCGAATACAGAAACCTCACTCAAACTACACTCAGACTGAAGGGCCCCTCCACTTCCTCGAGGAAGGCACGAGGGCCAGCGCTGGCCAATCGCGAGGACGGATCCGCCGTCGCGATTGGCCAGCGCCGGCCCTCCCGCCTTCCTCGAGGAAGCGGAGGGGCCCTTCAGTTTGAGTGTAGTTTGAGTGAGGTTTCTGAATTCGGCGGTAAGACGTCGCAAAGGCTTAAAAACCGGTCTGGTCTCTCTCAGTTTTAAAGGAGCGGTGCAACGATATTCAATTGGAATGTTTTTCACTTGACACGAGCTTACTGGCACACCTGGGACTCAAGGATACTCACACGCAACGCCACTGGCCAAGAAACTCCTTTGTTGCGGTGTAATTTCAAGGACAAAAACGATAATTTTCATTTAATCTCTCCTTTGCAAAATTTGATGACGTAATGTGGGGATCGCAGTACACCCAAGTGACGATATTTGAATGCGGTTCATAGATTGTACCCGAGCATTGCGTGGGCACTAGCCTTGGGCTCGTGATAATTGCTAGCTCGAGAAGCATTCGGGCAGTGACCCGTGTCCAATCGCTGCAACGACGACAACAACCGAGCCATAACAATGCCTGGAACTCAGCGCGTGTCCTGCGCTATGCCGACCCCCGCGCGTGGCTATGATCAACACTGGCGGCATATAATCGGCTCCAGATCACGTGGCCGCTTGTTCTGGCTGCGAGTTGAGGGGGTGAACGCTGCTCGTTTTACTTTAATTTTTTTCTGGGACTTCTATTGCTTGGGGTGAAAAACGAACGCGTGTTTCATAGGTCATTAACGTTAGGGATCCGTTTTAAGCGGTATTTGCGCAAAGTACAAAAATTGTTGCATTGCTCCTTTAAGGCCCGTTCACACTCTTGCGACCAAGTAAGACCGAGAGAGACCAGACCGGTTTTTAAGCCTCTTGCGATCTCTTAGGACCAGCTTCGCTGCAGCGCATCCGGTCCTAAGAAGTCGCAGAAGGCTTAGAAACCGGTCTGGTTTATCTCGGTCTTACTCGGTCGCAAGAGTGTGAACGGCGCTTTACTCAGTTGCATTTGTGTGAACGGCGCTTTATTCTCTCAGACTCTCGAAGTGCGTTGTGCAATTTGGAAGCTTTCGACCAGGCTCCTTTTCTGGCTCAATGTGTGGCCGATAAGGCTCGAAAACTTTGCATGCGACTGTGGCAGTTGGCTTTTCAATGGATTCCGTCACATATGGGTATACCCGGCAACGAATGCGCCGATACTCTTGCTTCAAAGGCACACAAGGAAGAGGGACCCAGTATTTTTATACCACGTTATTGCGAAGCGCTCAGACTGTGCAAATTAATGACCAGAATGCGCCACCCCCCTACAGAAGTTGGAAGCGGGAATCCTTCTCCATCGCTACTCGAGTCGAAACTGGCCAGATCAGAATCCACGTTACTTCATCGCCTTCGTGCAAACTGCGCCTACACATCAACGACATTTCACAAGATCTCCAGGTGTAGTACACCCAACTGTGCCAGATGCAATGTTTTAGAGAACCTCGACCACGTCTCCAAAATTGTCGATCCGCCCTACGATCACTCAACGGTCATTTTTTAACAACATCCTAAGTGCCACTATAACTGTAACTCTAAATAACGAAATCTTTTTTTCTACCGGAGGTCGACAAAGAAAAGAACTTGTTTATAAATCTCTTCTTGAGTACCTCTAAGCCACTGGACTCGCAACGCGCGTCTAGCCCTCCGGAGCGCCACCTAGACCAGCCTCGCCCTCTCGTCTCAACTGTCATCGACTAATTTGTCATCTCCATACCAGAAGACAGTTCTGCAGTGTCCCATTTCCCTCAAGAAAAAGGTCTCCTGATTCGACCCTACTCATCCAGATATTGGTGACGAAATCACCCATTCACGCATGACCATCATTCTATCGTTGACGTTTGCTACAAAGTAGATTGAGTATTCTTAAACTTCTCAAAAGCCTTTGATAAAGTACCCTATACCTTACTCTTGTCCAAGCTTAGTAAACTAAATATTGATCCGGCGGTACTCACGTGGATACATTCATTTCTAACGAACCGAGTAAATAATTTGTCAACGTGAATAACGCAAGCTCTGCTATGGTATCAGTAACACCAGGCGTTCCTCAAGGTTCTGCTCTCGGTCCGTTATTATTTCTTATATACCTTAACGATCTACCATCTCATGTATCCTCAAAAATTTCTTTATTTGTTGATGACTGCGTTATTTATCGAGAAATTACTCATGATTCTGATTCTAACTTACTACAAAACGATATTAACTCTGTTTCCAACTGGTGCGATTCGTGCTCCATGGTACTAAATTCTAGCAAATGGAAGGTTATGAGAGTGTCCCCTTATACTTCGTCTCAGCCCCCCATAATACACTAAATAACCATCCCACTGAATTAGATACGGCCTATAAGTATTTAGGAGTTCATATTACATCTGATTTATGATGGAGGACTCACATTAACTACATCATTAGCAACGCTAATCGCAAGCTGGGTTTTCTTAAAAGGAATTTTTCTTTAGCACCCCAGTCTTTGAAGCTAATTCTTTATAAAACCCTCGTATGATCAAAGCTTGAATATGCATCTTCTGTTTGGGACCCCGGTCAGTCTGCACTAATTGATTTAATTGAAGCCTTCCAAAATTGTTCTGTTAGATTTATATATTCGAATTACCATCGGACAACCAGCGTAAGCCCTATGAAGTCTAATCTTTCTCTCCCTGAAATATCAACTCGTAGAAAAGTAGCCCGTCTAAGTTTGTTTCATAAAATGTATTTCACTAATGAGACGCTGCGTAATAAGCTAATTATACCTCCACTTTACGTTTCGCCTAGACTTGACCATCAACACAAAGTTGTCATCCCGTATGCTCGCACCAACGCCTTTCGCCATTCCTTCATACCGTCTACATTCTTTGACTGGAATCACCTGGCTGCACCCGTAGTCTCGATCATAGATCACAACCTTTTTAAAAAAGCCTTGGAGCGTATTTTTTTCTAATCTACACTGATTCCTTTGATGTTTGGTGTTTCTGGCGAATCATTATGTTGTTGAATATGTTCTCGTTTATTGTTCTCTCTACTCGTGTTTTTTAGTTGTGTAATCCACTCCTGCAATGACCTCAACTGAGGTCGCAGTATACATAAATAATAATAATAATAATAAATAATAATAATAATAAAATTGTATTTCCTGTGTATCTGTGTCTGTGGTGTTTCAATATCTCATGCAACCACTCCCCTCTGTAATGCTCACCACCCTGAGGATAAAATAAATAAATAAACAAATAGACCCCTCTTCTTTTCTCACCCTCTTTCCCTGCCTGTGCGAGCCTTGCGCCTGTCCAAGGAGGCTAACGTTACGTGCAGGCATCCCCTCTTCCCGTGTGTAACAAAACTCAACAACAACGCGGCGGTGACGTGACTGAAGTTGTTTAGAAAGCCTAAATTTAAGAGAGAAAGCAACTAAACTATGGAGAGTGTTGGCAATTTAATGGCGGGTGCCCACTGTTCGCGTTAATTACAAGTGCGCATGCATTTTATCGTCGTGATGCGAGGACAAAAAGCACAAAGAAAGGCGAAGGCGCTTGCAGTCGACCAACGCTTTTGACTCTTCATCGCAGTTCGCACTGCAAACGCGGCCATAAGCCACGTGACTCCGATCAAGTAGTTGCAAACACTCTGAAATATGGGCACACCAACGTTGCCCACGCGCTTGCTGCTGCGATTGACCGTTCTCTCTCTATGCAAGGCTCTGCCTTTCAGGTTGTTCATTTGCCATGTAAAAAAAATGTGGACGTGGAGGAAAATTCTCGAACAATGTTTTTATTAGGAATGCACTTGTCGAGAAAAAAAAGCTCCAGGAGTTCATTAAATATTTTTAAAAAATCGTCGAAACAAGTTTAATTACAAGAGAAGGTCTCGAAAATCGCCATTCTTCCATCAATCATCTTTGTTTCCTTGGAAGCGTTTTTAAGGACTACACAGAGATGATTCTTGCACAATTTAAAGTTGTCACAAACTCACATAAAAGAAACAAAAAAAAAAAGTGGAAGCCACAGAGGTTAGTGTTCACCTCTATGTTCATCGTCGCAACAACAGAGACCATAAAGGGGAAAGAAAAGCTTACGTGAAAAAACAAAGCAATGCAGTATGAAGATACAAAGCGAAGACACAAGATAAAGCGTTAAAAGGAGTACACAGGGAAAAAAAAAAACAATAACGTAGGACTTCTGAGGAAGTTACCGTTCAAAAGTAAGCATGCGTGGCTTAATTATGCATTAAAGGCCGCTCTTTCTCGAGAGCTTTGGCCTACCGGAATACCTCGGAGCCTTAAAAAAAAAAAGAAGATTAACACTTCGTAACAAGAGCTTAACAAACAACAAAAACAGTCGTACTCTCGAAGGCGAGTTTCATAAGTTAAAACGAAACAATGCAAGGCTCCGTAGGTATTCCGAAGCTCACTCCGAGCTTCTTGTGTCTCGACTTTCAAGGGTTCAAAGGCACAGCACCATCAATGTTTCGCCGTCGATGGACGATAGAAGGGTGGCCAATTGTCGAACGTTTAAAAGAGAAAGGGGAGTTTTTTTGTTTCTTGTTTTGTTTCTGTAGCGAAACCGCCAAACGAAGTAAGCTGGAGGGCGCTTTGAAATCGAGAAACAAAACAAACAAGTGTCATAAACGATCGACAACATAACGTGGAAACAACGAAGACACGAGAGCCATTTTGCATCGGGAACACACTGGGCACTCGCGCAACCACAAGGGAAACAAAACTTGCAGAAATAAAGAGCACCATTCCGGCACTCGAGTCGCAACTTCATCTTCTTCCCTATATAACGCCTAACACTTAAAAAAAAAAAAGGACACTTGCGCGAAATTAACACTTTTTTTTTACGTCACAGCGGGCAGACCTCAAGTCCGGTTCGTTTCCTAAGAGCACAACACTTGGATGAGTCTTGGAAGCCGCCGACAATCAGGAAAAAAAAAAGCTGTTGTCCTCACGTCTGTGTCCGTTTCATCTTCCAGCGACCTCAGTCCCTCAGACCATTTTCGCATTCACCCTCTCACCTCGGGCGCACGACTTACAGCGTCACACAACCAACAAAAAAAGGTCCTCTTTTTCCCCATCTAAACCAGGCACACACAAACAATAACAAAAAAAACGCGTCAACAATAAGAAGTTTCACTGAGTCGAGGCTCGCGACGATCCTTTCGGACCCGGTTCGCGAGCGCGCTTGTCTAGAAGAGTCGAGTTTAGCGGCCCTCTTGCTTCCTGGAGAAGAGGAACGCCGCGGCAGCCCTAACCTGGCCGTACACTGCCGTCTTCTTGGTGGCCTGTCCCCTGGACGGTTGCTGCTGGTGCGGCCGCACGTGCTGCGGACTCCTGGAGGGAGTCCGGTGGTCGTGGGCCTTACGGGGCAGCGGGGGCGGGGGCGGTCTTTGGACCGGCGGACAGACGGGCAGCGTCCGGCCCCGCGAGCGGTCGGGGCCGTCGCAGGGCGGGCGTCATTCCCACTCGCCGACGTAGACCTCGCGGGGAAGCTGGTGGTAGCCGGGCCCGCCGGGCTGGGGTCGGATGCGGCCGTAGATCTTGGAGTAGTCGTCGTCGCTCGAGCCGCCGCCGCCGCCGCCTCCCGTGTGACCGACGTGCCCTTCTGTTTTGGGCAGAAAAGAAGGGACGCGTTTTAAAAACTTTCCAGGGATTTTCGGGACTTCTTGAGGTATGTTTCAGGCGGGTCCATATCACAAGAGCGAATGACATTTTAGCGAACGGCGACATTTGAGCGAATGGTCGTTTTAGCGAATAACGGGGGCGCGCGTTAACCCATCCGTCGCGCTGCGCTTTACGCCGCTTCAAATTTCCTCGCTAAATTTAGCGAAGAAAATAACGTCACGTGATTTGGTGTCACGTGACCTATACAGAAATTCAGTTTCCTCGCTCGATTTAGCAAGGAAATTGACGTCGCATGATTACAACACCAATTTAGTTTTCCCGCTAAATTTAGCGGGGAAAATGGCGTCACATGGCTCGATGGCACCTGACCTACACACAAGTTCGGTTTAGCCGCTACATTTAGAGCAAAAATCGACACGCGTCTCTTTCAATTATGTCTCCAGCTAATTGCTTCGTCAGACAACAACATGGTTGGTTCTGTCCGAATTTTTGATCGGGTCACTTATCGGATCTGCTTTAGTCTTTAATCGATGCTCAAACGAGCCGCTTTGATGAAACGCTATGAAGCCCCAGTCACACTACTTCTGCACGTTCGCTTCGAACATGTTGGCAGACAGTTCTTGTATGACCACAGTGACCATTATACAAGATAGAACACACACCCAAGGCAGTAACTGCAGACTGGATTATGTATGATGTGCATTAGCAGTGTGGCCAAGGCTTTCAGCAGAAGCATGGCCTGAGGTGTCTTCATTTTACTACACAAGAACATCCTTGCTGAGTCTGAGTTGGGAGATTTATAAGGGTGTTTGTGTAGACAATGACATTAGCGTCGCTGCGGTATCGGCCCCGCGATCGATATGAACAATTACGCGCGACAGTGACTGCATGTGTCGCAAAATGATTCGGTGGTCCTTCGAAGAGGCCAAGTGGTTTCGGATACCTGGGGTTTCCTTCCTTCTTTCTGCGGAGAGACTGAAATAACCAGTCGTCCCTAATGCTCGCTCGCTAGGCGAGTTCTTCCTTCTTCCGCGAAGGCGTACTCACCTGCCATTTTGTGCATTTCAAAAAAGTGAAACGGTTTTAGGCGTACTCTCTGATCAGATCTGGGAGGGTGATCTCGAAGCGCCTGCTCCTAATCTTTAAGTGGCATTTTCCTGAAGCGAGCGACGCGCAATCTGTGTATCTGCACTCAGCCCGCCGACTAAGAATGGTTCGACTTTGCTTTTTGGTCATCGATTCTATTGCAGGCGACATTCACGGTCCCTCGTTACGCAATGGCGTCATTATCACTCTCAAACGCTAGCCTCGTGACCTGAAGACAGTAGCGAGTTTTGAGCCAATCGTTTTTGCAGCGCAATGCAATCCTCACCGCGCTTCAAAGACTGATTTGAAGTGAGAGAGAGAAAGCGTCTAATACCGCTGATGTTGTTCTTAGAAAACTCGGTCCGCTAAAACTCTGCAATATACGTTATTTACGGGGTCGAAATTATTATTCATACCCCGACATTTCCTGAAAATGTGATTTTGTGCATTTGGTATCGCATTCACGCGAAAACAAAAATATAATTAATAATATTTTTATTCAGATCATGTGATGACTACACTACAACCCACGGCTCAGAAATCGTTTCCTGGAGACATGATGACCAAATTATCTGTTGTCTCAAGCATGTGTCGAAACATGTGTTGTTTTATACGTGCTTCGAGCAAGTCTAAATACATTTTTGTGAGCAATATTATACAGGACCTTCGCACAAGGGAAAAACACGACTCAGACAGTTTCGGCGGACGGTATTTTGTACGGTGTATTAGCAGCGTTAGTGCGACTTTACCTTACGATGCCTGATGGCAGTTCGCCACCTAACCCACATACTGTGCTGGACCATAGTCTGCTCTATACTGACAAAGTCTGGCAGATCGCCACGAGAAGTGGCCGCCGAAAGTGGAAAGGTACAGCGGCAGACAACGGATCAAAGGAGAGTCACGTGACGGGCGCCCCGCTGCTGCGAGACGCCGAAACACACTTGTCCCGAGCGATGGAATGTCCGCTCGTGCTCCTCGCATTCCACGCGCTACCGCTTCTTTTCTCGTCGAGTTCGAAAACCGTGTTTCGGGTATTCGCCACTGCAAAAGCTAGGCGCTGACGTACAGGTTCCCCGAGAAATGCTCTGTGCTACCAGATCCTCGCGCTCCGAATCTGCGACCGGGCACTCTATGGTTTAGTCGTCGAACTGCGAGGCTTTGTCAGTATAGAGGAGACCATGGCTGGACACAACACACGTTCACGTCCTCGTGCGTTGCAGCAATTACGTGCAACCGCCGTAACACGAGCGTGGGAACAAGGAACAAAACAAAACAAGACAATTACGCTAGATTTGTACCTGCCACAGGGCTGTAAGTTCAGCTCACCGAATGGAACATTTCGGAATCAAATGTGCGATAGCACGGTCGATTGAAACCTGTTGCAAGCACCAAACGAACGTCGCTGCGATTGTTTCCGCTTATATTTCACGGTCCACAGCTCGCGACGGGTTCTTGGTGCGCGGGCGATAACTCTCCGCGTGTCCTGGTGTTACGAGTGTTGGGATGGCGGTGTGTGTGCGTGTGCTTACGGTTGGTGACGGTGGAGCAGCTTCCGTAGGCCGAGTCGTAGATGGACCTGTCCGGGTTCTTGAACAGGCTCAGGTAGGCTTGGCTGTGGTTGCGGAACATGGGGTGGCCGTTGCCGCTGACGGCGGGGCCGCCCATGCCGCCCACGGGGGGCTCCTGACCGCGCTTCACGAAGTTGGGCACCCGGGCCTTCAGGCCGCAGTAGTACGGGTCATCTGTGAACGGAAGAAAAACGGGCGGATGAATATAAATTGCAAAACAGGGGCACTCCGGAAACTCCTCGGATATAAAGGACACTTTCAGACGAATGCGTATAGTGGATCATTGACGATGTCGCGAAAACAACCTCAATGAGAGTTCAAAAGAAAAACACTTAGGTTCTTTCTAAGCTGATGTGAACTAAGAATACGTCAACGTTGAGTTTTGAGCTTAAATGAGACGCCAACAAAAGCATTTTCCGCAACCAGAAATTGACATACGTTTCGTCCGTAAAATGCTTCTCTTTGTGACACTGCCTAGCTCTACTCAAATACACCCCCCTCACCCTCTTTTTCTCCCAACCAAAAAATAGGAAATTCAATTAAAAAGCTTTCAAATGACGTGGTCTATTTATTGCGATGTATAGATACACTCGCGTAGACTGCTCGCGCACAAGTGAACAATAACGAGTAGGGTTTTCGTTGCTTCTAATCGCATGATCTATACGAACAATATAGTTGCGCTTTTTGAGGAAAACCGTCTCATATGCGACCTGCAAATTTTCTCTGTCTTAATATATGGTTATAATATATAGAATAAGAAATATTAAGTGGCGATGTGCCGTCGCTTCTCTCTAAGCTCTAAACTGTTTCGCGCGGCCTTTTGTATAAAATTTCTCAGTGTTAGCCTCTGAACTATTAAAAAAAAAAAGCTAACCCAATGTTTATTTTATTTTTATTTTTTTTTTTCAGTTTTATTTGAGGAGTTGAATTAAGCAAACAAGCCGCCATAACCTGGAAAGTACATTCTCCGCACTACATAGGCCGCAGTAAGCTATTTGCGGACGACGCCCCATACGAAGCGGACACGCCCACTGTCCCACCCTCCTAAACCTCGCCTACTATCGCGGCCTTTGTGCAACAAGACGTTCGCTAGCGCGACCTTGTCACGTCCCATACGCGAGGCGTTTCGGTTCGAAGCAGTTTCACACAGAACCCGGAGACCTCGCTCGGGGCCAAAACGGCGGCACCGAGCCCTTCACAAGTTGGAGCACCTCGATGTGCCTAGATTTCAGAGCGTTTCCAACCGCTTGATCGGGGTTCAGGCGGTTTGGAGACCGCGTTTGCAGAACGAGCTGCGGGGAGCAGTCAAACGCGTTTATTCCGGTGGTGGAAAGAACGCGCTACGAGCAACGACCTTACAAACGTCGCGTTACATGTTTTTAGTAACGTTCTGGCGTACAGCCATTCGATTTTTTAACAGTATCGCGCGAGCGCCGACTGGCCGGTAGATCAACGTCTTATCGCGGTGTGAAAAGAGCAGGACAGTGAGACAACGCGCGTTTGAAAGAAGGCACACGCCTAGCCTCGCTCACTTGCCGTTTCACGCCGTGATAGCCTAGGGCGTTGATCTACCGGCCGGTCAACGTTTGCGCGATATTGTTAAAAGAAAAATCTGGAGGCTGTACTTGTTAGGTTCTGAAATGACAAACGAATGGTGTGATATTTTGTTCCTATATTACGTTAGCGTCTATCAAATCATACGTAACTCGTTGCCCCTTACTTGGACTAAAATTAGTCAACGGTTTCGTTTCTCTTAATCGTTCAACGCACAAACGGGACCTCGCTGCATTCTACAAATCTGACGAACGGAGATTAAAAGAACAAAATCGCGCTGTGAATGTTTCATTCATTGTCCAATTGATTTAAACGTTCAATTGAAGTTTGTAACCGCGGCTTATCGCTGCCACATACTGAAATTCGAAGTAACGCAAAAGTAACCGTCGTTACTTTTGGGAAATAACAGTAACGGCATTTAGTTACACTCGCAAGACGTTAACAAATATCGCTGGGGACTTTTAGCAAACCGTTACCGTGTTCCGCGTACCGAACTACCGGAGCCTTTGAAGCATGCTTTTAAGCGCCGCCCCCCGCGGTCACGGAAATCACCCCGGGCGCTTGCTCGCTTAAAAGCATGCTTCAGAGGCTTAGGGTAGTGCGGTACGCGGAACACGGTAACGGTTTGCTAAAAGTCTTTATTAACGCGTTATCTTTTAGCGAACTAACAAACCCAACAGCACGCAAAACCGCAACGCATGCGCATTCTTTAAATTGTTAAAGCTCTATGGTTTGAGTTGTTCGCTCTCTTACAATGTAGGCTCTTTCTATAGGGCTCCTCGGGCGCTCGGGGTAGAGCCTCCAAGCGTTGCAAACAGCGCGCCGGTTCAACACCGACGACGCGTTTCGTTTTGGTTGGCGACCCAACCAACATCGCGAGACCCGCATTCCCGAGTTCGTTTTTCCTTTTCGCGCTAGGGTTGCCCTGCCTCTGCCTTTTTCTTTTCCTCACGCCGCTACCCGCGAGATGCTGCCAGGGCACTTCGGTATGTTACACTCGCGTAAACGGTCGGCTAGGCAGAGAACGTTCGCGAGTGTTTGTGTGTGGGACTCCGTTTTAGAGCGGCATACTGTGTTTTGTTCGCGCGTTTGCACGCAGTGTAAACAGCCGGCTTCTTAGAGTCGACCGCAGGTTTTTTTTTTTTTCGTTTAATCTGGATTTTTTTTTTTTTTTTTTTTTTGTCTTGTTTTTTGACGGAATGAGAGCTTTCAGCGAGGACGGTGCCTGCTTTGAATCTTGTGTTCCGGCGCGCGTATTGCATTTGCTGCGACAGTCGAGCTAGGTGGGGTGACTTTCCTTACAAAAACTCGGGCGCGGTGTGTTCGTACGACGGCCCGTTTGAGCTTAAGACCTAATTAACGCTTTTCCCTCTCGTTTCATTATTATTCACTAGTTATGGTATTGTCGCTTTCATTTAAAGACTACCGTTTTCACCGGTATGCAACTAAATGGTTGTTGGTTTTCCACTGACGGCTATAAAACGACAAAGATAAGCACAAAAAACTGTGTTCTTCTTCTTTGAGTAATCAATAAGCGCTTGCCATGGTTTCAGAAATGCTAATGTATTATATAAGCACAAAAGAAGCTACAAATGAATGAGAGAGGTGTAGCCATACGTTATACATACAAAAACTAGGCAGCAATCCATTCCACTACGCGCTTACAGTGGGAATTCACACACAATAAACAGTAGGATGTGTACGAGACCCTTGTGATTTCAACATACCCCCTTAGCCAGAGATACTAAAACGTCGTGTTAAAAGTACGCAGTGAGCCGATGAGACACTCAAGAACAGTAATTTATACAAGTTTATTAGGCCCTTGTAATCGCGTATTTAAGGCAATGATACTAGAAATAAAGTTACTGAGACCATGCCTGGTGAAACGCGCCGCATGGGTCAGTTGAATATTCTAGTACAATCGATCATCTTCCGAGCTCTCTCGCGTTTTTATTTGTGATCGTTACTCTAGCTCATAACTGTGTACTGTCCAAACTAATTGGAGTTCTGTGATTGACAACGCTGTCGGTTTTTTTCCTTTAAGCGACCATGGAATTAAAAGACGCGAAGACAGATGACAGTTTTTAATACGCAGCTATTCGGTTATCTGGCATACGCTGATGGGGTAAGACAAAAAGAAAATATTCCTCAATACGCTACTTGAAAATGACGGGACGTCATGAAAAAAAAAATACGACAACAATTGGGAAGTAATTGTATTATCATGCAATCTCGACTACAGGGTCCTTTTTGTTCATTGGCTGGCATTTGAATCTCCCCCTGCGCCCACCTCTCCCTCCCCCTCCCCCCCCCCCTTTTTTTTTCCATTGTCACGTTTTATTTTTTGACTGTATTTTGTTTGAGCATAACTTGGCAAAGACCGAAAGCTGCGGACCTCTGTACGCAAAATCAGTGTCACAGATTGAGGCGTGTGACGCGTTCTCCGCGAAAAGAAGAGGTCTGATATGTTGTCAAGTGGCCTCGCACCAACGCTCTGATTGGCTAGCTGGAACCGTACGTAGCTTTGGGCGTTTTCCAAGTTATCCTAAAGCGGAGCTATACGGCTGAACCGTCTATATGGGGCAGAGGCTTGCGCCACCTCGCCTAAGCATTTTCTTTTTTTGTACTTTTTATTGGGGGAAATATTATGGCTGCTTCATAAATATCATCCATACTCCGTCTCACCCACGATGGACTACAGCCCAATGCTACAGGCCGCCGGGTCCAATGACGAGCCTGTAATAAACCACGTGGTATATTTGCTTCGTCGTGCGTATCAGTGCGCCAAGACCTGTTATGCGGAGGCGAGTTTTCCGTCTGCTTCTCGAGCCCTTGCGGCGGCTCAGACGTCTACTTCCTACTAGTGAAGATTACCGAAGGGATTAAATACCGTCTGGAAGCGACGTGGCGAAGAGAACCCGGGATAAGAACCAGTGGCCATTAAGACATGAAGATGTGCGGATCTGTGGTACGGGCCACATGCGGAAGGGAGACACGGGTGCGGGTGCGTACACAAAGATTGAATTCGATTTTTATGGCTAAGGCGCAGTCAACACTGACTTTATGTCAGTGTTGACTGCGCGCCCTCGAACTTCTCCTAACTGTTGACAGGCTTACGAAATATGGCATGAATGTTTATGAATCTAAATGGCATGTTCTTTTACTTGACTGATATAAAATAGCGCGCTATCACAACAGAGAAGCGTAGGCGTAAGGTTAGTGGTCCTTATACTCTGCGTATTGGAATGTCTCTTGCGCACTCTTTTGGAAAGCGGATGAAAGCTTTTCTGAGGTAGTGCTGCGCCCGCCACCCTTCGGGCCCTAGCCCATTGTAGGGTGAGATGGATTATGGCCAAAGCCAAATCCTCTAACATACTGGCACCTTGGCGCCATCTATATGGCGGCCCATGAACTGCATTTCACTAGAGCGAAGGTTTGGCGGTACATGCGAGTTCAAATGTGCGTACTCTACATGTGAAAGTGTTGCTTATATCATTGTCATAGGATTTTCAAGCAAAAAAATATATCAAATGATGCGCAAAAAAGGTATACAAAAATGCCAAGTGTCCTAGGCTACCCAAAGATGGCGCCAGAGTGTTCTCTCGTGCAGAGCCGTTTATACTGAGAGAGTTTTGCCAATGGACGGAGCTTGTTGCCCGTTAGATCAAGCGGGTTTCGCGATAACACTAAACGGCGTTATTTCTTTATTTGCTTTATTCCCGAGAAATCGCATAGAATTCCAATGATTCAGAGTCCCAAGACGGAATTAGTCACGCCCAGGTTGTCGGACTACGCTGCTGTGGTTGCCAGACTTTCTAAATATGTGAATGGTTCTGCTCTCGTGGTCAGAGCTTTTAAGATGTTTTAAGGCACACGGTCGTAAACACTAGCAAGTGAGTTCAGCGTTCTGATGTCCCCGAGCGCTCTCCTCTCCTCCTCTCCCTTCGTTTCTCTCCGTATTACATTTTGTGCGACTTTTTTTCCCGACCGCAGCGGCAGTATCTCGTCGACTGATCGACGGCTGGGCAAGGCACGGCGCCTCGGCTTGTTTCTGCGTGACCTTAGGGCGGCCTTTGTCCGTGACGCGTCTGACCCGTTTCCGGGCAACTCTGCCCTGACGTGCAGATAGGCTCGCGTTTGCACACAGGCGCGAATGAGCGATCTCAGCGAGAGAATTACGAGCGAACAACCGCCAGGTTCTTTCGCAACCGGCAGCCACGCGATTGTTTGCGGTGAGGCTCAATGCTGACGGATCGTTAGCTCTGTTTGCGACCCTTTTTTATTGTTATTATCGCCCCTGCCGAAGAAACGTTTCTTGCACGAGCAGAGGAGATCATCAGCGGTGTTCCCCGTCTTTTACGTAAAGCGGCACCACAGGGTGTTGACGGTTGGTCTGGGCGGTCAACGAACGATGAACTTTGTAGCGAAGAATTGAAATCGCCGCGGCTCGATCACGATCCATGTTCGAATGTATGGAATTATGTTACATTGGTTTATAAAACGAAATGAGTAATGACAGCTCGCGTTGTCACACAGAAAAATGTTAAGTGCGCCGCAGCACGCAGGAGTCTCCGAAAATGTCAGGTTTGTGAAATCCATGCACTCGTACTTCTAGATTCATGGCTGCATGACGTACACGCGAATCACGCACGGTCTTAAGCACCGTGTGATAAGGTTCTGCATTTGATTGGTAATATTTAATCTCGTCGCACGCCGTTAAGAAACACACAAATTTACTCACTCCCGGAATCACATAACTTAGGCTTATAGTAGGCTTATATGACTGTTTCTGGACGCTGCCGGAAAGAAATATATATATATATATATATATATATATATATATATATATATATTATCTTTGTTGAGTTGAGTCACTCTTGTACATATAACTACCATATCGAGGGGTCGGTGTACAGAGGAGAGCTTGCGCCAAGAGTCCCGGGTGGCTTACGAAGCACTGGGCGTGGTGAGGCCCGAGATTGTTATTTTACTGCGAAAGCATTAACTGTCTCATGGAGCGAGCTGACGTCATCAGTTTGAAGCGCGAAAACGGCTCCTAGTTTCCACGACCGTTTTCGCTTCCATTGGCTGGCGCGCGTCTACACTCTCAGAAAAAAAGGAGCCAAATGAGCAAAAAAGGGTTCTTTTCGCTAAACAAGAACCGATTTCGGGGAAGATCCTTTAGAATTGTGCTTTCTCAACCAAAAGCACCCCTCGCAAAGTAAAAAAAGAAATGCAGAGCTAGTTTCCGGCCTGGAGAGAGCGAAAAGGGTTCTTGTTGCAGCCAGGAAAGAGATAAAGCGATCTTTGGAAAAAGGAGGTCACTTAAGTCTTCTACCGGATAGAGGGACACAATGACCAGGCTCGAAAGGCTTTGCACGCGAGAAATTGGGTGCGCCATTCTGTGGAAACAAAGCTGCCCATGCGAGCTGTCAAGTCCTTGAAAGCTTAGAGAGGTGGAATGTCGTAGTTATTTACCAAGTCGCGTTGTGTTATTTACCAAACCGAGATAATCTTCGCCTCGGACCACAGATAAAACAGGCTTTGATGCCTTTGACTCCCGGGCCACCTGCTTCAGCGGTTTGAACACTGGCGTTCGTTTGCAAGCGTAACTGCTCGCCGTGTTTTATTTAGTAAGAAATGTTAGTATAAAGCTACTCTTAGGTACTCATTTGTATAAACCAAACGGGTCATTGAATTAAAGTTTATTTGAAGAAATCTGTACCTCCGGAAATCGATTGTGTAGTTTATTTCCCCCCAACCCCCAAAAAATGCATACAAATTTTCAACGGTGCAAAATTTCGATGAATGAGCAACACACATAAAAAAGTGCATGTTGCGATGGATGAGTGATACAGTGATTAAGCGGCGTCGTGTTTTTTTTAGTAACAAAAGCTATTTTTTAACTTGCTTTCGTGTTTAAACGATATACGTATAACTGCGCGTATGAATGAAAAAAAAAAAAACAATAGAACAGAGGAACGTTTTTTTGTTTTTTTGTTTTGTTTTAGTATAGAATGCAGTTGTCCTAGCTTGTGGTCATGAGTCATGACACCACCCGTCTCCCAATACGGCGCCTCTGATTGTTTCGCGGCACGCGTCGAGCCGCAAAAATAGAGTTGGGACCCAACCGCGAGGGGCATCACAAATCCTGCTGCGCGGAAGGTTCAAGTGATGTGTTGCAGTCATCTTTATCTTCAAAAATAAATCAGTCTGTAAATGCTGGTTTTTCGATTTCAAGGAGCAGTTATGTCTAGAAGGATACCCCGAAATAATCCCATAGGCATAATCTATAAGTGCGTTTTGAGTGAAGCAAAACTAAACTTCGATATGTTGTGCGTTAAAATTTATGTGCAGTGTAAGAAATGAGTGCTCCGTCCGCCGTTGAAGCCCGCTCGCTACTTTGAGGTCGCCCACCAAGAGTTAGGAGAATGGGATGGCCTGAGGAAAAAAAAAACAACACAGAAAAGTGGTCGTTGCTGTTCTCGTAGTTTTCGCGAGCAATATGGCATGATAGGATGCAGAACAAATGGCCTCGGACGAAATGGCCCTGGACGAAACGGCCCCGGACAAAATGGTCCCAAGTGCAATCCCGGAGAGAATGGTCCCAAGTGATTTTTAGACACTCATCTTTTAATAAGGTGCTACTCTGAAGTTCTGTTAAGTACATTCAATGCTCTTATAATGCAACTTTTGTAGAGACTATAAAAAAAAAAGAAGCTCAATATAGACGCGACAATGTTGGAGAAACACACACACAGGGCAGGCACCTGTCTCGTGTGTTTTTTTTCGACTTTGTACCGTTTATTTTGCACTCTTTTTCATTATGCCGATCAACCAACTAGCCCAACAATCTATTTTACTGCTTGATACAACTCTTTCCGATCTCCCGCTCGAAGCTTTAAATTGATGCAGTACAGCTACATTTTGTGAACTTAATGTTTTAATTTAAAGGAGTTCCCTCTTGTAGCTCTGTTGAACAGAGCTACAAGAAGACGTTTTGAGTGAAGCCAAACGTAGCACACATTTACAACTAGTTTCTTTGTGTAATGAAATGTTTATTTCACAAAAAAAATGTATTGCATTATACGAATATTTATCTTTTTATATGTTGGGATTGTACCAATTAAAGCTAATAAAAATAAGGAGCAAGAAAAAATACGAAAAAAATTTATTTGAACCATTTTGTCCGAGTTTACTATTCGAACAATTTTGTCCGGGGCCATTTTTCCGGTTTTTGGGCTGGTTCTATGTTTTCGATTCCCATTTCTAGTGTAAAAGGGATAAGCGCCGCCTGCACGCCCAGCATTTGCGTGACGTGGCGCTTAACTGAGCTAATATTTGTTCAGAAATGGCAATCGACGGTTCGGAGGTGGCTCCAATTGGAAGAAAAATTCTTTGTCAGCGACATCAATTCGCTCTCTCTGATTGATTTATTATCACTTCTCCTTCGAGTTCCAAAATAGGCTCGATTATCATTCAATCTTGTTTCCAGGCCCTCTATTTTGATAAATTCCTATAAAAAACACGTCACTGACCGGACACTGAATCATCGAATCTAGGTGCGTTGTCGTACTGCCGCACAAAGGTCGCTCAGCCACCAAATAGGCCAACACGCGTTGCTCAACACAGTGTGTTGATTGTTTCTGTTGCCGGAAGGTGTCACGCCGAATCGAGAATTTCGCTCTTGTTTATTTTGTGTTTATTTTTGGCAAGAGAGGGAACTGCCAACAATTTTACCGGCGGCTGACGGACATGCTTAGTGACGTGATCGCCGTGTTTCCTGGCAGACAAGGACGAAAAAGCGATGACATCTGCATATTATCTTCGCCAGCGAACCATGGTTCAGGCAGCTCAACGGCACCCCAGAAGATAAGCCGTAATGTGTTCAAAAGCGACGTTTCGGGGGCTAATCTGCTCACCACTAGGCTGACAGTTCGTTGGGACCAGTGAACCTTCTGCCTTGCACCATGTGATCACAACCGCAGAGAAAGGTGTCAGGTGATAAAAACCAGGCGACTAATTGGTCCGGCAAGCACGTAGCTTCCACCGCGCTGTCAGCTTAGCGGTGAACAGGAATGGGTCGCTGAAGGTCACTAGAGCCAACAGGATCTAGTTTCGTTGCTCGAGGGAGTGCCACACCCGCTCGTACGAGTGGCGGATCGGAACAATAGGGAGTTTTCGTAGATCGTTTTCGCCGTCCCGCAAGGCCCTCCGCAACCCGCTACAATAGCGGGAACTCCACAGTCAAGGCTATCGGCGCGCAGGCGCAGTAGCAATTTCTTCGCTGCGTAACGCTTAGCGGAGGGGGCAACGCGGTCTACGAAAACTCCCTAATGTTTGACCTCCTCTCCCTTTGGGTTTGAAGCTCTAGAAGGAAGTACCTCCCTCCCTTTCCTCTTAGCCATCACTTGCAACATGTCAGCGGACGTGAGCACATGGACGATTGGAGACGTCTGCTGGTGGCTTTTTGAAAACGAACTGCAATCGGCCTGTTCATCATTTCAAGGTAAAACTTCTTCTAATCAGGCAATATTTATAATTTATCTTGAAAATTGCTATAAGTACAGTAGTGCTCAATATGGCCGGAAATTGTTTGATGCATAGGCAGAATAAGTAGGACAGGGGGCGGCTTCTTATTAATTAAGCTACTTGTCGTTTGAAATTTGTTTTTATGCTAATTTAGCTTGGAGTTGTCCAAACAAGCACGTTGCAAAAAAAAAATCAAAAACATTATTTTACGGTCTTGTATGTTGAACTGCACAAGAAAAAAACGTTTTTGAAGCGAACACTGATTTCATTACTACAATACTGACTATATATAATATGACAAAATACTGAGTTCAAGCTTTCCGCCAGAAAGATCTCAAGAACAGAACTTCGAATTTACAGCGCGAATGAAATGAGCAATAATATCTCTTCGTAAATGTAAAAACGTATGTTACCGGGCTTTAATTAGCTAATGTATCCGTATTTATGGCCCCAATAAACGTGAGCGAATAGATGCTGTAAACGTTTTTGTTTTTTGACCGGCCAGGGACATGGCACTCCGAGAGCCAATCACTGCAATTTACGGCACCGCTCAACTAATGAGGATGCCGAACATTTGGTTAGACCCAAAGATGCTGTCTGCGACATCAGGGAATGCAAAACGTCCCGCTTGCTTTGCTTAATGTAACAGCGCAGATTGCATTTCTTGGTCTAAACGTATGTTCCGCGTCGTCATTCGCTGAGAGGACTTCGCAGGTTGCAACGATTGGCTCTCGGAGTGTTGTGCGGAAATCGACAGGCGCGAACTTTTTGTGCATTTTGTGTTTGCACAAATGTGGATGTATGTTTGATAAAAATAACTGTTATACTTGGTCCTATATTCAGTGCTGTAACTATTATGTAAATAGCTTACATGCGTAAACGGCGCATCAACGTAACAAATTGTTTTTGTTTTAGGGATTCGTTGATACTCACAAATGTGAAGACGCCGTGAGTGCTCGCCGTCATGTTTTGCTCATGAACGAAGAGATAACTAAAGCGCCCCTGAACGTCGACTTGATACAAGACCGCATGATGCGGACGTTTCAGTCTTGCCAAGAATGGATCCTCAGCGATGCTGGAGCCCTCACAGTCCTTGAGGAATTTCCGGCAATGACGATTCCCGGAATGGTAACTCAATATTATCTTCTTTATATTTAGTCTTAAAGTTTCGAGATTTTTACAGGTCATCAGGACTTCAAAAGTTTCTTACTACCCGTTTTATCGCCTGTGAATAAGATAGGGGCTTTTGATACGTGCTAAATTAAATAATTTTACCTCTTAATAAGGCTAGGCAATCAATTAGTTAACATTCCGATTAATTAACTATTGTTTTACTCTGAATCAAGTGAGTTTAACTGGCATATTGGTTGGATTTAGAGTGACGAAAAGTCTTATAAACAAAAAAGTAAAAAGAATATTCATTTAATTCTTCTTGTGTGTTTATAACACAATTGTCTCTCATGGCTACTTAAGTGTTTTATATGATTATTATCTAGAGTGGTTTTGAAGTTTAAATAATAACGTACAAATATTTTATTTTAAATGTTTTCCATGCTTTTCTTGTGTATGAGCACAACGGCAAGTTGATATTTGAACTTGTTATTGCACAAATATGTACATATATTTTATTTTAAATGTTAGCCATGCCTTACTTCTGTATGAGGCACAATGACAAGTTGTTATGTACTAAGCCTTATAAGACGTAGTAAAAACTTGTCAAAGAAAAAGTCGGTTGTTCTAGGCCTTTTCTGGACACAATATCTTGCCTCGAGATCAGCGCGACCTATAAATTGATTAACTAGTCAATATAAAAGAAAACATAAATCAAAATTATTTTAATTGACGCCAAGCCCTACTCCACTATAGTGACAGTAAGTGGTCATTTAGTTAATATATATATATATATATGTGTGTGTGTGTGTGTGTGTGTGTGTGTGTGTGTGTGTGTGTGTGTGTAAACAATCCGTGTGTACAAATTCATAGCGCATAAATGTACTTTTGTAAACCAGCAACACTGTCCATTCGTTGTTTATTTTTCAGTTACTACAAGACGTTAAACTGCCGTTCGGCAAAGACATCCGGAGGACATGGGATCCAAGATTGAGGCATTTACAGCTTCTACACAGGTGTTCCTCAAAGGAAAAGAACGTCACTCTGAACCTCGAAGAGCTGCTTGGAGGTATACTTTAGTTGGTGTTTTTGTAATCTATCACAAGTTTCAGACTGCGACGACGCAGAGGTTTACCTTCATCCACCATAAATATGCTGGGTTAACTTACTACCTCATTACGAACTGATGACCGCTTATCGGGGCCATTCGTTTAAAACAGGGTTAACTTATACTCAGAAACAACTTTCTGAAGTGAAGAGTGCGTGTGCATAGCCTTGATTGGCGCTTAAGATGCGCGGGCGTTTTTAACTTCGGCTACATGCCAAAAAAGTTGCCCAAGTCACCCCCGAGTATAGTGCATTGTCACAGATGGTAATGCAAACTTGTCAGGGTTATATCTTCAATATACGAGCTAGTAATATAAAACATATCCTTGCTTTATTTTCTAAAAATAATATAGAGGAAATATAAGCGACTAAAGTCAATGACAGGTTAAGAAAAATCTAAAAGAAGAAAGCCGATGGACGCTTGAAATGGAGAGAAGGTTTCTCCTCTCCCCTACAAGCTTCTGTCCGCTTTCTCCTCTCCAGCTCGTAGATTTTTTCTTAACCTGTTACTGACTGTAGGGCAAGAAGGATTAAATATGGGTAGAACCAACGTTTCTTGAAACATGCTTAAAATTCCTGTGCATCTACTTCCCGCAGAACACTCGAGAAGCCAATCACACCAATCCGCGAAGAGAGCTCGGCGAATAAAGAGGCCAAAGCATGTTTAGACATATGAATGAAGCGAGAGATGTCACTGAGCATGGCGGTTCACGTACTGACTTCATGCTCAGTGTCACGTTACAGACTTCATTTTTAAGTCAAACACATTTTCAGCTTCTCCATTGGCCGAGTTTTCTTCGTAGATTGCATTGATCGGCCCCTCGAGTATTCTCAAGGGAAGTGGACGCACGGGCATTTTTAAAAGCAGAGAAAATGCGGTGGCACGTTGGGCATTGTTTTACGTGTGTACTGCACATATATTGTAATTCATTGACTTCCGATTTTCTTCCTTTACTACTTCTTGGATGGAAAGGGAACGCTTGATGCTGCGTACCATTTTTCGCTTTTACACATTGTTGTAGCGAAGGGGGCTTCGAAGGGGACGCTTCGTCATCCGCTGGTCGCGCTCTCTAGATCGCACTGATTGACCCACTAAATGTTTTGAAGGAAATCATATCTGCGGGTATGTTTTAGAGCGTAAGGCTAAACGAGAAATAAAATGCTTAGTGAAACCTATACAATTATAATTGATCTGAAAGCGCGGCGAATGAGCAACTCGCAGCATAATAATACAGAGGAAAATACATGTGTTCATATTCTTGCTTTCTTGTTGTAGGAAGTCCGGACACTGATGCCACTCATCCATCTCCAGGAAAATGAATTTGACATCTTTTTGGACGGTGTCCTGACAGTGAGCGACATCAGAACGACAGTAGAAGCTGTGTGCACATTGCTGGCAGTGATACCCGTCTCGTCTTGAAACTGTTTCGAATTTTGTTAGCTTTTTTACTGCGAACAGAAGAATCAATTTTTGCTACTCCAATAAAGTATATGATTGGACATGATGTTTACTGTTCTGCCTGTGACCTAGTTAATTACGTACAGGAATGAAGTGTGTTGACTCTGGCCAGACTGATGTTTGTCAACCTGTCGAAAAGGCCCAGTGCTAGCGATTAATGAACAATCTAAAGACACTTTGGTTGGTAGAAAAAAAATGCACCTTGTGGAGCAAGAAATACAAAATACGATTTACTAAAAACTAACTAGGAATGTAAAAAAAACTCATTTGTCATAAAAGAGGGTTAGAAGTACAAAATATGGTTTACTCAAATAACGCCAACATAATCTAAAGAACTCGGGATTTATTGAAAGAACCAAGGAGGGTTCCGAATAAAACATGAAATAGGGTTCACAAAGAAAAACCAAAAAAGGATCCGTAAAGAACCTCGAAATAAGGTTCATTAAGAGCACGAAGAAGGGTTCTGGAAAGAACCCGAATGGGGTTCATTAAGAAGAACCAATAAAGGATACGAAAAGAACCCTGAAATAGGGTTTATTAAGAGCACCAGAAACGGTTCTAGAAAGAACCTGACATAGGGTTCATTAAGAGCACCAGAAAGGGTTCTTGAAAGAACCCGAAATGGAGTTCATCAAGAGCACCAAAAAGGGTTCGGGAAAGAACCCGAAATAGGGTTGATTAGGAAGAACCAAAAAAGGATCCTAGAAGAACCCCTAAATAGGGTTCGTTAAATAGAACCCAGAAGCGTTCTGAAAAGAACCAAAAATAGGGTTCATTAAGAAGAACCAATAAACGATCCGAAAAGAACCCCGAAATAGGGTTCATTAGAAAGAACCCTTTTTGTGGGTTCTTTTCTGCACCTTTAAGGGTGCCGCCCATTGGACAAGCGAAAGAACCCTAAAAGGTGCTAGTTGGCACGCTTTTTTTTTAGAGTGTACTGAGCTCCCATTGGCCGCTGCGCCATGGCTTCCGAGATCCCGAAGCGCGCGCGCAAGTACGCAGCAGACGACAAAGTGAGCGGACGAGCAGACAACAGAGGGGGCGGACGAGCGGCTTGGATGCTTTCGCATTCACAACTCATAAGAAATGCCGGGTGTACCTCGAGCTTTTTGCCTTGCACCAATGAGTCCGGAGTGTTGGCCGATAAGAAGGCCGATTAACGAATCACGAAGCAATCAGCGTGAACCTACTAAGCCTCGATCTGCAATTCTTAGGTTATTCCTATCAGTAGCGATATCATCATCGCGTTTGAGTCGCTTGATCATTTCATTGGGCCTCGTCGAAAGCAAAGTGAGACGTCTCCCGCTGTCACGTGAACCCGTTGGTGATGTTAATAAGTGTCTCCTTATCTTCGACATGAGTCCCGTCAGCGTCTCTTTGGAATCTCGGCGGGAACAAAGGCGCAGAAGAATGGAAGCCTTATTACGTGTAACGAGCCCGCATCGAGCAGTCTGATCTTTCGCGGCGTTTCCACCCAGCGCCTCTGTTGCCAATTTTCGAGGCTCTCAGTCGACCGTTTCTGGCTCTCCCGCCTCCCACGCCGTATCAAGGTCCGCCCACGGAATTCTGAAGGAAAGCTCGCTCGGCGTGGTTCGGCGGCCTACACTCGAGAAAGGAAATCCCGGTTGCACGCGAGCGCGCGCGCGAAGGATACCGCCGACGAGCGCTAAGCACAGACGCCGCCGTAGTATATACCATGAAAAAGATGAGCTCGCTCGAGGAGGGTAGGAGTACGAAGGCGCATCACTCTCGTAAGAACAAGACGAAGAAAAGTCCGTATACCTTGCTGTGCCTCATTGAACACGAGGTATAGTGCGCGGGGAGGAGGAACGCGACGGGCTAACGGGGCTGCCTTTTGTGCGGGAAGCGTTGCTGATGTCAAGCGGGTGCGAGAGATTCGCCTTCGAGGCTACCTCGTTTGCGAGCCCCCGTTTCACCGTAACTCGGCAAAGAGCGAACGCTGCGGCCCCCTCGAGCCAATCAGAGCGAAGAAAGCGAAGCACGGGACTGCCTTCACCAAAGGTACAGGGGCAAGAATGGATCCCTCCGACGGGCGCTGATTGGTTTACGGTAACCGTAGTTTTCGCTGTTTGTCAAGTTGACATGAAATGGAGTATAGACGGTTCGTATCCAGTTTGGCAAAAGGCAGTATCGTGTTTTTTTTTGTTTTTTTTTTTTTTTATGTGCCTAGCGGCGTAGGCGCCTGCGGTTCTATTTTGCTCCAATGAGGTAACCGGCTTTGTTATTGGCAACACGGAAAAAGTGCGTGAGGTGAGGTATCTCTGACGAGCCGTCCGGTTTATTTTCGAGACGAATGCCACGAGGAAAGTCTAGAGTTGTATTAAATGTATGGAGGTCACATTCGAGCGTCACTGTGACAAGTTGAAGGAACAGTGATGGATTTCCCGAGCTATAATTTGTCATTCAAATTTCGCGAAAAACTGTTTAAAAGAGAACTGAGTTGACGTTCAGAGATAAGCCACATGCCGATTTTAGCTGTCAAACGTCTTGGAACATCCAACCCTTTTTCCACATATAAAATATAAAGGAGCAAAATTTTCGTTCACTGACATTATAATAAAAAAAAAGCCTTCAATGAAAGTCGCATTGTTTCTGAGTGTATGCATTCTCTAAAGCACGATTCGCGTGGAGAGGTTTTAATCGCGATTTCGCAAAAGAGCACCGCAGCTTTCACCACGCATCTTTTTCTTTTCTTTTTTTGTCACATGAGCAACGTTTCAACTACGAAATCGCGATTAAAATCGTGCCACGTTAATGAGGCTTTATGGTTGGCCTATTTCATGCCGCAAGAAACGACGCAGAGTGAAGTTATCTACGAAGCATTTGGACGCAATTACTCGTAATGGATTTCACTACTTGTTCAAGCATTACCTTTCAAAGAAGTTCCAGTCATCCTGGTTCGATTAAGGTAGCGCATTCACGCCTCTGTGGAGTGCGCCCAGCTAAGTACAATTATTTTGTTCTCTGAGGATATGATGAGGGAATTTATCCGCGGACGCGCCTTACTCATTTTCGAACCATGTTTGCGTCGCACATGCGCATGTTTTGAACATCTCTGCAGACCACTTTTGTACGACCGATGTGACGGGATCGCCGTACAACGAAGAAACGCACCTAGGACGTTTTCTGCACACTGTCGTTTGTATAATGTATTTGCAGGGTGAGAGTGGTTTTAACGGAAAATCCTCTCATGCCTCAACATAAAAAAATAAAAATTCTGAAATTTGTGCTTAAAATATTAGCACAATCTTTGTAGAATTTTTTGTTTTCTCTTGATTACTGTTTTTCCCGGCTCTATTGCTGCTTTCTGTAGGTGGTCAGGGACCCGTTAAGCTTTGCCTGACAGCTTTTTTCCCTCATCGCCACCATCTGGTGGAAATAAACATTATTATTATTATTATTATTATTATTATTATTATTATTATTATTATTATTATTATTATTATTATTATTATTATTATTATTATTATTATTATTATTATTATTATTATTATTATTATTATTATTTACGACTCCGGCTGCAGTCAGCCGTCGGCCACTCACCGTAGTATCCCTTCTTTCGGTTACTGGACGAAGAGGATCGGCTGTTGGGTTCCACCATGTGGTCCTCGTAGTCCGGCTGTGGATGAGAAACGGAGTGGTTAGCTCTCCAAGTAACACGAAAAAGGCGGCGGGATATTTTATGTCCGAAAGCGTGAGAACTTTATCATTTTATTCACGCGGTGAAGGCCACGTACCGCTTTGGAGACGACCGAGGGATGCGCGAAAGAGTGAACATAAAAACAATTACTGTCAAGACCGTTTTATAGCGAAGTCAACGGGAATCGGAAATCACTTCGATATATCCGCTATTTCGTTATAACCGACTTCGGTTAACGGAGCGCAAAAGGGAATGGCAAATCGTGATCGCTTCGCCGTAGCCGCTATTTCGTTATAATTGACTTCGTTATGACCGGTCTCGACAGTAACCTCATTCTGAAATGTTCGTCTTCGTCCTGCAGCCCTAATCTACACGGCGGGAGGAAGCCAAGCCTGCTGCGATTGCTCAGCGCCGGGCCGCTGCCCCACAGCAGCGGGCGGCGATGTGCCGGTCCCTTCTCTCCGCTTGGTCGCGACAGATTATCGGCTCCCATCATATTTAAATTGCAGATCTATTTTCGAGCGAGTTGATCTTTACGCAATAAAAAAAAAATGTTGAGATAATTACGGTATAGGAAGACTAAAAGTTCTAGATTATACTCGTTATGGCTTTTTCCATCGATCCCGTTTTACATCGCATCGTTGTAGACGAGCGAACTTCATTCTATTTTGTCCTGTCTAATAAACGTTGCTCGCACGATTTCTTCGAAAATCTTTATGGCCTCCAATATAGGAGGATCGACGTACTCACAATTGTTCCTAAAAGGGATTGCGAGGCCTGATATCCCTATTGAACTATCCGAATGCCATAAAAAAACACCATGCGTGTCCGCTCTAACGCCAGAGTTAGTAATGCCACGAAGAGAACAAACTCTAAGAGACAACACCTTTTTGTTATGAGACAATTCAAGACAAAGTTATAAAAGAGAGGGAAACGGACGCACGCATGTCTCGTTAATATGACCACCTTCGTTCCTACAAAAAATCGACCATAATGCGAGCTGTTCATAATTATGAGACAAAAATTCACGCCTTTATCCACATCGCCCCAGGAAATGCTGTCTACATTAGCGGGATGTCCCTATTAACAGGCTTCACATTATCGAGACCTCACTGCATTGTCCTAAGCACTCCACGATCTCCGCGAGATGCGTGACGATACCCAAAGGATCGGTTTGTATTTTGTGAGTAAACACTCGGACATGTTTTCCGCTTTCTTTTGGTGCAGACTGCCTCCAGGGTTTCGGGTGGACTACGCGTTCCCATTTCTATGCATCCGTGCCGAGGAAATCCTCATTTCACGTAAGCCACGATGAATACAGAAACTCAAAGTCTTCCGGGGATTCATAAACATGCCTGAACCGCTATCACACGCTTCGACTTAACGCATTGACCGGGAAGAATAGCTTCGGTTTCAAAAACAAAAAAAAGAACGCCCGCGACAAACCTAAACGCACCGGGTACCCCCCCCCCCCCCCCCCCCCCTGAATGAGCGCAACATCTGCGCTCGACATCTCGTTCAAATGTCATCGCTTGGGGGGAACTTAATGGGCGGCTAAGATTGTAAATTCAAAGGGTGTGCGGGCTCCATTTCCTCGACTGAGCGCGTGCTATCGAGCCGCCCTGTCTAGGAACGGCATGTGTCTCAAGGAAGGTTGACCCGGTTGGTTTTTAGTTTTTGTTTTATTGCCGTAATCTATCGATACAACCCGTAGGGCGGTCTGATAAGCGAGAAAGACCGCGGTATTTAGCGCGATTTGTGCCCTTTGGGCGTATACCGCCGACGTACAAACATAATCTAAAAGAAATGTGTCTGACTGTGTGATGCCGGTTGAGGTCAATGAGATGGCGCCTTGGCAGTTTCGTTTTTGGTTTTGTTGCTTTCGTTTTGTCGGTGGCTCGAGGCGACAGATATACCGCTACGTTTTGGGTCAGTGAAAGTGAAGTTTCTCGGCGGACATTGATTGGTGGAGCGCGTAGGATTGGAGGAGTCAAAGCTTGACGGCCGTTTGAAGGGGTCTCTCTGCCTTTTGCTCCGCAATAGACACTGTGTTTAAGGGGGCGACTTGTCGGAAAGAAGCCCGTCCCCGACGCCTAATGGGCGAATAACAGCTTCGATTGCGAGGCGTCCCAGCTCGCCGAGTGGTCCTTATATTGTTGTCAAAGTGTGCCTGCGGCGTTGACTTATCCATGATTTTATTCTCACATCCGTCGCCGAAGGTGTTAGTAAGAGCTGTCAACGTATAATACGAACACGCCTGTCGGGATAAATAATTTTGACACACGATCAAAAAAAAAAAAAAAAGAATAAAAGATAATAATAATAACGGCTCGAAAAAAGACAATAGATTGAAACTCTTCTTGATTCTCAGCCAATAAGGCGTAGCATGGTTATTGTCACTGACAGCTTAAAAACCGTATGTTTAACTTTGTTGCTTCGTTCTTTGGCATCCCTATCGACTAATGTTGGAGGCGTGTTTGCCTCATAACTTTGTGTGCCCGGAACTTGCCTCCAGAAAATCTTTTGTATGACGTATTAGCAGTGTGAACGCTGCTCCTGGACTGCCAGTGACTGTAACGACAATAACATATTCCACGTTTGCCTTGTGTCTGTTAATCTCGCGGCAAGTTAAAATAACGTCTGTATGGAAAGTGGACGTTCGTTCGTTCGAGCGCGACCGTATTACGCCATCCCGATTCGCCGTATGTCATGTAACAACCGCCACGGGTGTCCTTGCCCCAGCAGCATCGGTACCGCTATCCATTACGTCGAGACGTGGGCCAACAACGTCTCGAACGTCGTTCGGAATCGACAACGAGGATCGCTAATCGCCCATGCTGCATCTCGCTTTCTCGAATGCAACGACGAGGCAACCATTAAACGCTAACTTAACCGCGCCTCGTGATTCGCCCGTACCGTTACGTCACTCCCTTCCGTAAAACGAAGCGGCTTGGCGTCCTTTGCTTTGTTTTGTTTGTTTGTTTGTTTTTATCTGAGAGGAAGCATAACGAGGTCGCTAATACGCGGTTACCTGAACGAAGAACAGGAACGTTGTACAGGGTTCGGATTGCGATGTGCGCGCAGCCGAACACGCGACCGCCCTCCAAATTGCGACAGGTCCGATCGGAAAGCTATTTGTCCGACTCGCGCGGGACCCCCTGCATTGTTGTTACGACGAGAGGGGTTACGTCCTACTGAATGCCGCGGAACGCTGTATGTAATCTGTGAATGGATTTGTCGATGTTGAATCACCGACCCGACATCGAAGCAGTGCGTGCCCCCCTTCTGCGAACAAGTTGCGTACGTGCGCAAGGAATCCTGACTGAAACTAATGTAATAGAAAGGGACTGAAACGTCTGGATCCCTAGAGCAAATACACGCCTGTGTCTTTTTAGGGGCGGTGTCATTTTTGTACGCATAATTAGTTGTTCTGTACCATGACATTACCGGCAAGCGCTTCTATTTTAGCATTACAAGTACAAAGTATAATCCGAGTATTTGATTAGACGTTTGAGGCTTGATCATTAAAAAATAACTAGTTATTACGCAAGAATATTCACAAGACGTGAAGTGGCGTGTGATACCTTTTTAATGTCTTTAACTAACGGTAATCGAGTGGAAGCCACTTTGATGCACTTATTGAGGTACAAAGTCGAGTTTGTGTTTCATAGAATTTTACAGTTGTTCGTTTCAATGCTTGTTTATGTAGAAACGTTCTGTGCCAAGGACTGTTGCGGAAATATTGCTAAGCTCTACATAGCCTATGTTCCCTGGGTTACCCCCGTGTGTACGTCCACCGACTGACCTTCTTCGCAGTCTACGCCTGTATTTGTCAATATCGGGCAGCTCTCGATGTGCGCCCGCTTAAGTTTACTCCCTAAAACATTCATTCGAGAACAATACCCGTGAAAGAGAAAACATGATATTCCAATCTACCGACTTGTCCGGGAGCATAATATGCGGCATTATCGTTCGCGTCCGCGCCAAGCTCGCCGGCGGTGGCCCTCTCCCGCCCGAGCACAATCGTGTGCAGGGACCGGGAGCTTGCCGTCCAGGAACGAGCTCGTTTGGCCCGCCTCAGAGAAACGACTCCGCAAAACAATGCCCAACACGAAACAATGAGCAGTCCTTGGCAGTTTCGCCGCGGCGACCCAGATCTTTGGAGCCGAGCGGCCAAAGCCGCCTCGTCTTCCGCGCGGGCGAGAGCACGTCGGGGACACCGGCTGACCGCAGCACCGGCGGCCGGTGGCCGACGACGACCAACTTACTCTCACTTTCACGCGCTGTGAAATTGTCGCTGACCGCGCTCGATTCCGGAAGCGAGCAATCGGCCGGCGAAGAAGACGCCGCCGCTCGGTAATGCTCGAATCTACGACGAGGATGATCTCCGTGTTGGTTTTCCTTTGCACGAGGGGACGACGATTATTTGACTGCCCTCGGTCAATAACCAGCTAGAAGGCAAGGCTTGCGAATGACGTCATCGTTAGTGGATCTTCGGCGCGTCCCCGGCGGCAAACACGCTGAAGCTTGGCAAAAGTACGCCGCAAAGCCCCAGACGAGCACGTTTGACTACGTTGCCTGGAACGCGTCCCTGATTGGCATATTTCAGCGTCCTATGCGCAACGCGAGTTTGTCGGCTTCTTTTGCGGGAGTTGTGGTGTCGTCAGAGTGCCGAGCTCTGATTGGCACTGACTGCAGGACAGTGGGTAGACCTTAAGGCAGCTTGCTTCGAGGTATACCCACTGTCCTAGAACCAAAGTCATTCAGAACTCGGCATCGTTCTGACGTGACCGCCGCCCCTGTGCAATAAGCAGACAACTTGATCTCCGCATTCCGCCAATGCATCAAAAGTGAACCCGAAGCGGCGACAAATTACGTGACGAAAACCCAAGTGACATGCTGTCGAATGTCACGATCCTGGCGTTTAGACGTAGAAGCTCTGGAAAAAGAACGCGTGTGTAGTTGCTGTCGCGGCGTCCCAATTCGTGGCTGCTGAAGCCTCCGTATATTGCCAAGCTGGAGATGACCTGTAAAATAACAGGCGTCTGCCATAACCAACATTACTACTGTGAGACCACCAGGACCACGGCCGGCGACAACGTGACACTTTTATGACGTCATCGGACAAAAATCGAAGGACCACTTCTTAGGACGCGGTAAGCACACCAGTCAGAGACGCGTATAGCTCCATTCACCATAGTCTAACGTCGCCACGTGGATCCACTAGTGATGACGTCTGTGGGGGGAAAGGAACCGGCCTGGTTTTCTAGGAGGTATAGCTTCTTCGGTTCGGCGAGATAGGACACGAAACCGATCGTGCGAGAGAAGGGATTGAGCTGGCGTCTTGAGTTTCCGGTCGTTCTGTTTTTGACCTGGTTCCCTCTGCTTTCGGCTGAAGAAGCTACTCTGTGCGGCGAAGCGTGGCTGACCTTTAGCTTCTGGTCGGAGATGTTCGAAAGAGGTCGACTTGATCTAACGTGTCTGCGTGACTCCCGCCCGCGGCAGTTAGGGCCGTGAAATACGTCGTCTTTTTTGCGTAATTTCCGCTCGTACACGAGTGGATAGTAAGGCACCTATCGATTAAGCCAGAACAGCAATTCAGCAACAGAAAAGCTAGGCCTTGCTTATTGACCCATGTCCAAAGTTTATCTTGAAGTGTTCAAAATTTGTTGCGGAGCAAACTATTACGTGCACATGGAATTTATCTTGATAACAGGTGTAGTATTTCGTGCCACGGAGAATATCTCTCTTGGTCCCTGGACAACATTATGTAGAAACCTAAACATCAATTCGTTCCTTCTATGAGAGCGAAAGGTACTAACGTTTCATTGTTTCAAAGCACTATCTTAAGCTTTCCGTCTTACCACCTGTTCAGCAATGTCTGACACCAGAGATCCTTAGTCGGTAACGGGCAAAGGGTTTAGGGGAAGCTCCCTGACCTCTCTCCGCTTTAGCAGAGCGAACGCTGGAAAGAAGGTCGCCTCCTCTCCAACATTCGCTCTGCTAAAGTGGAAAGAGGTGGGAGGAGCTGCCCCTGAACTCTTGACCTGTCATCGACTACAGCTCTTTTCATATTGGTTGAACTACGGTCAAGGAAGCGGAAAGTCTTCACAGGGTGACAAAGATGAAAGAGATATATCTGCACGTGTACGCTTCTGTTTTCGTTCATTCGTGCCGTATAAAATACGAATGTGATGATCTATACAGGCGTCCAAGGCATTTGACAAAAAAATACGCAAGTAAATTAAGTTTGTCGGAGATCGCAACCAGTCTAGACCAGGCTGATTCCGGCGAGATGGAAAGGGGGGGGGGGGGGGGGGATACTTCAGCTGTGGCTCTTTGAGAGACAACTGACTGACCCTTGGCACGCTCACTCTTGGCAAGTCCCTGGGCGGAAGTTTGGGTGGCCTGGTCTCCTTGGCGGGCTGCTGCTGCTGCTGCCCCCTGGGCGTGGCCCCGGGCAGGCTGTACGGGTCCTCTTCCATTGCTATCCTGGATCTCTCGAACACGCTCATCAGATTCGGCGCGCTCTGTCGCTTGGACACTGCGGCGAAAAGAAAGAAAAACGATAAGATTTTATGTCATGGATTAGTATTGTGTCAGAGCTCTGTCACTTTTCCTGGGAGGTGACCTAGGAAATAGAATTCCCAGTGTCTTGGACCTTTTGAAACTAAATTGCGTCTTTGTTTATATAGTGCGCAATTGGTTTTCCCTTATGAATGTCTGGGACAGCTTGCTAAAAGCATCTCAGCTGGGGCTGTGTGAAAGAAAACACTGCCAACGATAGCACACGAGTGAAGTTGCATGAGAAGTCGAGTCTCAAACGCTCGTGCACTGCAGGCCAGACAGACTTTAATTCACACACTCTACGCTAAGACGCTGGGTAGTATATATGCTCCGCTTGCGGAGCAGAGTATCGCAATGGTGTTTTCAGGGCGGCCATGTTGGATCCAAGGCCGAACTGCCGGAAGCGACCGTCGCTTCTGCAGGATACTCGGAGGCGCGGATGGCGTTACTGTGAAGCGGCGAGCTGCAGCGCGCGGAATCGAGAAGATATAGTGCGGCAACACGCCGCGCGTTCGCCGTCGTCCCGTCTGTTGCCTCCTATTTTTTTTTTTTATGCTCTCGGTAGGACGTGGTAGCCAAAAAAAAACAACAAAAAACGTCCTGCTTTTGCAAGCCGTAGCTGCGTTTTGTTGTCTGGTCCGAGGTGCCCGGATGTGCCGGTCGCGTATCTCTCCGCGAGCGTCGCAGACTCGAGCAACGCGACGGTCCTCCGTGTCGTCTTCTTTCCAAACTTTGGAAACATGTTTTAAAACATGGGTCGCTTTATTAAACAACGCAGTTATACAGCCTCCAGTGGTTACATATGAAGTTCAATGGTCAAAAGCAACCTTACAGTTCGTTCGATTCTATTGTAGGATGTATATTTCGCAAGCGCATAGCGAGAAACATGCTCCGCCGAAACTCGGCGCCTGTAAGGTCGCTTTCCCTTATGAAGGTTGAATTCAGCTCGCCGTATGTGGCGGCTTCTTCGCCAATACGGATTTGGCAGCGCAAAGAACAGGAACGCGATGCTCTGGCTCTGCAAGCAGAGCCTATACGGTTACATCAAGACGCTGACCCTAGCAACCCCACCCTGGTGCCTCCGCTGCGGATAAAAAATTTAGCCAGTGCAATACCGCAGGCCTGGGTTTTTTAACGTACGTTATGCAGTACAATGATTACACGACCGCACGGCGGTACAATGCTCATCTATCGAATCAAAAAGGGCAGGGATGAAGATTGAGTCCTCACTCTACATAATGTTCTCAAGCTCCATTCGGGTGTAAAAAAGTTCGGGTAAATAAACCAATAAACAGAGTGCATTGAAACTTTTCGCAAAGGCGGTGCATTTTGCATACTCAACATGTATGAATGTAGATTTTAAGAAAAAAAAGATAAGCTTAAAAAATCTCTTTTTCTCTGAAAAAAAGGGGAGTAAAACGGTAATAAATCATCTGGTTGAAGCTGCTCCTTCCTCACAGATGGCACAACATAAAAAAAAAAAAAAAAAAAAAAAAAAAAACGTCAAAGCTTTTTTGAGAGGAACACCCTAAAGCAGATGCAACAGATTCGAGCGTGTGTGCCGTACCGTCAATGAGTGGGAGCACCAATCAGACGAATTTTGCAGCCTTCCACCTTGTGCACAAGAAAAAGCAGGATTGTTTTAGGCTTTATTTTATTTCGCCAACACCTACACTTTTATAATTTGAGTATGATAAATGCCCCACCTAAATACACCTTTCTTGAATGTTTCAATGCAGTCAGTTTATTGGTTTATTTATTCAATTTTATTTTACGCCCACATAAGGCTCGAGAACACACTGTATAAAGGTAGCGAGTTCACTTCCCTGCGGGAATACGGAGGCAGCCAATCATGGCACACAAAGGATGGATCCCAGCTAATAACGAAGGTTCAAATAAAATAAAACGAGAAGCGAACTCAGACTTTATTTGTTGGCACGTTTAGCGCAAACATGAAATCGACGATTTGTTTTCTTCTTAGAATGCGGAGGCTGTAATTAACAATGCTAGTAAAGTGGGAAGTCTACCTGTTTCAAACAATAACGTAGACGATCTTAACAGTGTTGCCTGATAATGCTCTTTTGACACGTGCCAAACTATGTCGAGTAGGTTTTTGGTCTGTCTCCCTTTCCATAACATGATGTAAACAAAACTGGATTGAATCGAATACAAAACACCATGGTAACAATATCGCGAAGCATATTCACGTGGCATTTGTCAGTTGTTCTCGTAGGTATTAAGTGCACGTTATTGCGATCATATATTTACAGCAATACAGCCTTTACATCATTTACTAATACTTTCTTTTGTATGTTTTTCTTCTGATTTATGTATTAGCTGGGAAATTCTTCACTGCGAGGGAATACACATATTTCGGTTCCGCTTTGGACGAAGTAAATCGGCGCCAAAAAACGACTTACGAAGTAAGGGGGGGCTCTGTGTCAAATTCTAGCACAAACATTTCTTTGCCCGTTGTAACGGAGCTGGAGTGCCACGGCTGGAATAGGCCATTAGACGACTCGAAAAAATGCTCGCGAGCGTGGGTACATTTATCGCGACACTCCGAGCAGCCCGCGGGGAGTTCCGTGGGAGTGACCGTCTGTATGGCGTGTACACGACACGCCCAGAATACCAATCGGGTGTCCGCCTTGTTCAATTTCGCAACGGTCCGGCGAGAAGAAACTGAACAACACCCAGCGGTTACACCCCGCCTTCGCGTTTCGTCGGTTCCATTTGTAGCATTGGTGGTGCTCCGAATGTTTCATATGCTCAATGCGCGGAGTGTGTTCGATTTGCTCATCTAGTTTGTTGCCCGAATAATGCCTTACGGGCTCCTATATCTGATGACATGATGTTCGCGCATACGAAATGGAAGTTCACTTTGAAAACAAAGGCGACATCTTTATTATTTTTTTTTCGCAAATTAAACAGTAAGGTATTGGGGGCAGCCCTAGCGGCCAAATGAAGAAGTAAACCCATAGAGGCATTAACAACTTACATTATTTGTTTGTGTTTCTGATGCATTACTCGGCTGATGTAGCCGAAGGCTAGGTCAAATCTGGGCTGAACCTCGTGTTCAAAAAGCGAAGCACTAGTTTAGAAAACAAATGCAGCCGAACGCTCAAGGCTGTTCCACAGTAACAGGATACTTTTCTGGGCTGGTTGGTTGAACGCTTTTGCGCTGTTTCTCATTATGCTGTTCCACAGATTTGCTTTCGTGGCAACCAAAACGACAGAAACGGCAAACTCACCGCTACACGTCTTGGACGTACAGAACGTGGCAAGCGGTGCAAAAGCTAGCTTTGCGAAGCAATCGTGTGTAAAGGTTGCTTTGGTTGTTTCTGGCGTTTTATCTGTTATAGGAAAAAAAAAAAACTGGAAAAGGCACTTTTGTATTTTGATAGCTCGCCAGTAGTAAGGTATATATAATATTTTGAAGGTGAGAATGGGGTTTTCTGCTGGTTCCTATTTTGGCCCACAGCTTCCAGCTTTGGGTGTGTTTTTTCTGAGCCGCTCGCCCGAGTTCCCACGTTTAGAATGAAAGGGCACGTTTATTACACAATACGCAGCTTCCATTTGGTCTTTTTTTTAATTTGCCATGTTTACTTTGCCCCGATATCTCAAACCATGTCAAAATAAATGCTTAAATAAAAAAGAGAGGGGTATTTTTTTTTTCCACGCGTTACGGCGTTTTGCGGTAGTGCTGTGCTAGTGGCACGGACTTGATGAACACGATGTCTGATAGACTGGCGCCCGCCCTATCAAAAAGAGTAAAACAAAAAGTTGCGGAACGTAAATGATGAATTGCCTAAATTTTGACACGTGACAGAGCGTGCAATAATTACCTTTCGGAATGCACCGATCATTTTTTTTTTTTAATTTATTTATTCTTATTTTTAATAGAGGTCCTCTTTTTCAATATAACTAGATCAAGCTCCAAGACCCTGCGTTTACTAACGACATGAAAGATACAGCGGAGCACAAACAAACACGAAGACCGCCTAAAAAAAAATCCACACGCTAAATTCCTCCCCGAATGCTTCACCCCTGTCGCTTTCTCACGCGCCTTTTTGATTTTATTTTTACAACACTAGACAGCCGAACGAAGGTGTTAACATCGATTCTAGTTACTAACTAGATCGAAACACTGACACTGGTCTGAGGTGCCGGCGACAGCAAGAACACCACTGACCCGTCCCCTTTAATCACTTTTGAACTTACAAAGTCGATAGGACAGGATATTAAGGGGAAAAAAAAATCTTCACCACGAAACTTTGATGAGCCTGAACGGCGTCGTCGCGCCAAAACCACCTAAAATGACAAGGCCTGCGCATGACGTCATCTTTGGTGGACCCCCGACCCGTACAAAGCGGCAAACCGGCTGAACCTCGGTGAGAGTCACCGCACAGCGGCAGACGCGTTCTAGCGTCGGGCTCCTTGTGAGACACTGCACAAAGCGCCGGCGGCGACGCTGACGCGAGCTAGGAGGCGCCGCGCAGATCCACTAAAGATGACGTCAGTGTGCGACAGATGCAGGCCTTGTCTTGTAGGTGGCATTGGTCGTGCCCAGAACGAAACCAGCGCTGTCTCCTCCCGGACGATGACGGCGGAACCTCGTGACTCGTCCGAGGACCCAGAGAGAAAGTTGAGAATGTGTAGCAGCGGTCACGCCTTCCGCCCAGGGCGACCGCCGGCTCGCGAAGGCCGGAGCAACGCCAAGCGATCTGACGTCTTCAAGAAGGCGCGTCATGATTGCAGACCAGGCCGACGGGCCGTAGAAGTCGACGAGGGAGAGGGGGCACGGAACCAGTGGTACCAGGAGGTGGTGGGGGGAACAAAAGCCCCGGCTACCCAATACAGCCGAGATGTCGATCTCGTCCGGTCCGATTAATGCACGAACCGAGAGCCATCCGCTGGCGGCAACCGCCTCCGGGGTAACTGACATCCTACCAGAAGTTCTGGAGCTGCTGCTTCTAGAAGCCAAAAGTGTGCGTGTTTTGCTTGCTGCTGCGTGTGCCTCTCTCTGGACAGGCGTCTAATTCCACTTTCAGTTACCCCCCCCCCCCCCATTTTTTTTATTGTCCTTTTTTCTCTTATTTTATTTTTCTTATTTTACCCTTCTGCGTCGTCTTTGGAGCTGAATGCGCCCTGTTATTAGGGGTCTGTAGGATTCTGCCGTCGCTTCGCGTCGGGGCAGTCAGTGACTGGGTTTCGGGGGTCTCAATTTTAACCCCCTTTTTGTTATTCCTCTTGGTTCCCATCTTTGCAAGTAACTCGAGATCGGTTCCAGTTGAGACTCGATACAGATTTAATAGCCGCGCTGGGTCTATCGTTGCGTTTCGGGTGAGAGTTTTCTGTTGCTTTTGCTGCGTGTGAGTCATTTCCGCCAGATTACTGCTGTTTCTTTTCTTTTTTTTATTATTGTCTCTCGAAATTAAAAGGTGGTGATTACCTTATCTTCCCAATCGGTATATTTTTTTTTTTTTTTTTTTTTGTTTCTTATCAAAGTCGTGGTTACTTGGCGCCTCGCAGCTCCCTGGTCGTTCGGTTAATTTAACTTGCTTCAAGGTTGCCGCTTGGCTTTGACAAATCGTTATCGCACTTGCTGAGACAATCATCTGCTCAAGAAACGATTAGCCAAAATGAAAGGATATATTTTTTGTTTCATGGGAATTTATGTTTGAATAATACTTGGCTTGGTTTAATTGATCCCAATTTCACATTGCTAGAGACGCGTGGGATATCTTTTATTTTGATCTGAGTCAAATGGAACAAGAGTCTCACCATCTGTGGGGGGAAAAGGCGGCGTGGCGAATGCAGCCATGTCACGTGGGTGTGTGGTCGTTGCGAAAAAATTCGTCGCAGCTTCCGTGTACGAGTGTAGTAGACGAGAGGCGTCGGCCAAAATTGTTTCGTGACTTATTTTTATGCAACTGTGTCTAATGGCGGCGGCAACGACGAGGCGTTGGCTGGGGGTTAGCCATAACATTCCCGATATCATTGTCTAGGGCGGAAGAAAACAACGGCAAAGAAGAAATCCCAAGGCTGTTGGTGCGTGTGTCTTGTAGCTGAATGAAGGGGCTGATACCCGAACTCCCACATTGTTTTGTTAACTCATCTCCAGCGTCCTGGGAAAACTGTTTTTGTAAAGTTTATTCTGCCTTTTTAATATCATAGCCCCAAAATTGTTATTGAAAATTAGTCGGCAGATGTAGTTTTGATATATTTGACATGAAAACAAATTGTCACGACAGATGTAATAATAGAATAATATCTCTAGCGGATCAGCAAACCACATTGCGGTAGGAGCCATGTCACTGTCCCTAATCGATCCTCTTGAACTCGCTTCCTATCATCGGGATTTTTCTTTTACTTGAGCAGTTCTCTTTTACTTTCTTTTTCAAATGGAACTGAAAGATATTCCGGAGGGCGTACTCACTCGGGGGAGGCAGCTTTGACTTGAGCATGTCTAAGGCGACAATGTTGATGACCATGACCCAGCAGGAACAGTCCAGGAGCTCCGGGCTGTCCTTGACGAAACTGACGCAGCTGATGCACTGCGCCTCGAGGTGTCTGCGGTCAGGGTAGGCCCGCTTCAGCTCGCGGGCCACGTTCTGTTGGAACTTCTTCATCTCGAAGAACTGGAACAGGAAAACGCGACCACGGGGAATGTCAGGGAAAAGAAGGAGGCAAGGTTTCTGACACGTGGAAACATTTGAGCCCTCAAATGCCGGCCTTCTCGTGGAGTACCAAATGTTTTTCGCCAGGAAATCAAGGTGTCCAAAATAGCATCTACCCTATCTACATCTGCTCCTTCTGAATCATATCAACGCAATCTGCAAAACATATTTAAGCTGAATCACTCGGTAGTTTATTTATTTACTATTACTACCAGTTTCATTCTGAGCTTTAGTAGGGTGGTCACAATATCTGCTCATTCTGGATCATGTCAACGCAATCTGCAAAACATATTTAAGCTGAATCACTCGGTAGTTTATTTACCTTCTATTACCACCAGTTTCATTCTGAAATTCAGTAGGGTGGTCACAGAGTTTTGAAGATCATTCGTTTATTGGTGATGCAGTTCAAGAGCAAAGAGTAATAAGTGATCAATTTACTCAAAAAATAGGATGAACATACTTGCACTACGGAGACAAATGTACGTATATAAACCACAATGCAAGGTAAGACACAATATACAACACAATCTCTATAAGAAGCAATAAGAAAGTACAGTGGGCCAATCACAAACTGACGCGAAATAATTGCGTAGGGCAGACGTTGAGAGAACAGTAGTGTGAAACTGTTGAGATCGGTTGTGAGCTTCATCTGTTTTTTCCGTGAAATACCTCGGTGTGAAGTTTTCACGGTGGGGATGAACGCCTCAAAAAACGAGGACGAAGAAAGCGAGGACGAAGTGTATGCAGAGTGTTTTTTGTATGATGTATAGGGCAGTGTGACGGCTGCGTTGGTGAGTACCGTCGCCTCGCGCTTTCTGGATCCGGGCTGGGCGTACGCACCTATTTTAACTCAGCCTCGATCCGAACAAAGTGCCGCCGAAAGCACGGTCCAGTTTCTCGTGTTGCCATACGAGGGCAACCAACTCCCTTGACGCGGTCTTTCCTTTTGTCATACGCCGACTTTGCCTGCACGGCCAACGCCGTAATCGATTCAAACACGTCCGCTATTACGAAGCCTCGGTTTCAGAGTCGGGCAACAGTTTCCTTTCTGCTGATATGCGAGCCGCTGCGGTTAAAAACAGAAAAAAAATATATTAGCAGCAACCAAAAAAGAAAAGAAAAACTCTTGTATGTAAAACCAGGTTTCGGAGCCAGCGGGTCGCCCTATGGTTACCCCCTTTGGCACGGTTCTAGGGTTTCACGGTGGAAATCGCGAACTGCGAATCAAAGGGCTTTCCGAAAAGAAGGGACGTCGAATCAGGCGTTCAATTCAGTAAAATAAAAAAAAAAATTATAAAAAAAACATTCCGGGCGTTTTGTCGTCTCGTGTACGGAAAACGCGATGATCATCTTTCTTGAGCGTGCTCTGCTTTGAAATTGCCATCTCTGGAATCAGCACTCGGGGACTGTCCGTGTTTTTCTTCTCCTTTCGCTATCCTATTATTTCTTGCCTGCGCACGTGTACGACTTTGCTGCTGTAGAGGTTGCAAAAAATATGCGCGAGGGGAGGGTCAACCAACTGGTAAACAGGGGGGGAGTCACGCTCCATTTGAAACCGGAAGTATTTTCGTTTCGGAAAGAACCTAAACCTGCCATTTTCAGCTCTTGCGAACTTCTTCGTACAAAAATCAACGTTAAGTGCTCCACCGGGTGCTTCAGAAACTGAACCAGGTTGTTTCAGTGGTTACGGCAGGTTACAAGATATCAGACCACATTGTAGTTTCTACACCGAATGTCGCAGTATTATTGCTTCAGGCGTCACCATCATTATTGATTACTTAAAATTTTCTTATTAAACACAAAATGCGGCATATTTAAAGTACGCATTCACCAACCGTTCAAATAAAACTAAATGCGCACAACTACAATTTTTTAAACCTGCGTTGTATGAGCAAAAACCCAACAAATTCGATCAGTGCTAGTATTGTATAGTCTTCATGTTCATGATCCAAACACTGCAACAACCACCAGCTCATCCGGGCACTGCCCCCCATTTAACAACATCGCGAAGGTACGGGACATTGCCTTGCCGGAAGCAATCATCAGACCCGTTGTCTTTTTTTCATTTCGAAACGGATGAACAGATATGCTCCGTTTCACTTTAAACGGAGCGCCCAGGACGCTACGCGCTACCGTAGCCAATCACATGCTGGGCAAGCTGTCACGTGACCTTCCATCGGGGCGCAGCCACGCCCCGAACACCTTGTCACCTGACACATTCGCAGCGCCGCGGATCGGCTGAGATGTTTCGTAGCTCCTGCCGCGGTCCGTCCTCTAAGGTGAAACGGAGCATAAGCGAAGCTTGTCCGCAGGGAAGTTGCAGAGAGGGAACAGATCATAGACCGCTAATCGTGTCGGCGAATCTAACGGACCAGTGAAAGCCGATCCATCTTAGAAAGCGGCGCCTAAACTTCTACGGTGATAGTTCGCCCGAGAGCTATGAACTTTCTTGGGCGCGCGTTTGTACGCAGACCGTACGTGGAAATCAGATGGCGCATTCTTTTGGGGTGGATCCTATAGAAGCATCGTCCGCATGCCCATACAGCCATTGCGTTCCCTTTTGCTGATCTTTACGAACGCTGAAAGCCAAGTCGGATCGTTTTTCTTGTCAACGCTAATGAAGCCGCCACCGCGTAATACGCCCCGATCTTGTACGGCTCCAGCGGAAGATGCCAGAGCGGGATAATCTGATTCTTTTCCCGTGTTAAGTTGAAAAGGCACGACCGGGGGAATGCAACTCTTTCCTTGTTGTCCTTAGAATGCGTAACGTTTGATTTGACTGCGGTTGTGTACTTTAAATTTCCGCTTGGTTCGCGGGTAAGAAATTCGTAAAGAGTGGCGAGTTCTGCGGGGGCAACGGTACGCCACATCAAAAGATGTGGAAACAAACACTCCCGCTTATTTGTGATTGATCTACAAACTTATAGTATTCGTAAGGCTCAAAGGTAGGTGCGAAGATATGCTACGCAAATTTCAAACAACTGATGGAAGGTTAGAACTAAAGGCTACTTCTCTCAGTCGAATCCTCCAGCTCCAAGCTTTGGTGGTATTACGGCTGCGATACCATAATGGAAGCTAGTACGATACCCAACAGCCATTACACGCAACATAATCGCCCCATAATACTAAATGCTTCCTTTGGTGTGTATATCTGTCGACAGCTGGTGATAGCAAAAATAGCAAGTAAGACGTGCGATACGATATCCAACCTCCGTGTTTGTTTCAAATAATTTACCTGATTAGGGGTACGCGAAAAGACTGTCCTTTACACGATTTCATTACCTTCATAATTTAAACCTGAGACAAGGAGACATGAAATAACGAAACAAGGCGACACAAAATCGTTTTGTCTATTATTTCATTTCTCCTTATCTCAGGGTTTAGATTATGATGCTTTCTAACAAGCTACTAGCTCCTTCGCCGCTTGCAATTCTTTTTTTTTTCTTTTTTATTGTGTTTGTACGAGTCACTCAATTTCTCGACTCCCTATGTTTGTCCAAAAGTAATCAAAAGAACGAAAACGGTTGTAAAGCATTACATACTGCATCTCTAATTTGTAGATTAATCGTGTACGCTCAATAAAGCTTACAACCTCCACAAAATATATGCTTTTACTTTTGGGCGAAAGCGAGACAAAAACGTGTCCAGGTATCGCCCCCCGTTCGCAGTAGCGGTTCCATTGCTAGCAATAGTAATAGTAATCTTTATTGGCTCCGGAGGGCCCTGGCACCGCGGAACGGTGACAGCCCGTATCATGGGGGCCCGCGGTGCTAATATACAAAGGACAAACTGCAGACTCTGGCTGAAGCGTACGTTTCTTCCTTGTACGCTGGTCCATACTGGTCACACGAAAATTGTCTTTAGACATGCTCAAAGCACACATATGTGTGAGGCAAACATGCTGCGCAACATGCTTGAGGCGCTCATGCAGATGGTCCCGTCATCATGTGCTACAACAAAGCACCACGTCTTTTGTTTTTCGTTTTTTTTTATTGCAATTGCGTTGGGTGCTTAGGTACCGTATTCTCGACAACATAATTTGCTTATTATGCGTTGTTCCCATTAAAATTACGATGACAGGTTGATTGCGCTGCTTTAAGCCTACACGACGTTTTTCGCGGTGAGCTAAATGACAGACAGAGGCTACGGGCTCTCTGAGATCTTTCGCGAAAGAAACGAAGCAGGCCTGACAACTCGGGAGACAAGGGGCTCAGAGAACATCGTTGAGACCTTGTCCCCCCCCCCCCCCCCCTGCTGACCGTCGACCGACTGTGCGTCTCGTTTTTCGAAAGGTGTTCGTCTGTCACCGAGCGTTCTGGGGAATGCCTCGTTTCATTGACCCAGAGACCTCTTCGAAGGTCCCCGCGGGACCTTGCGGCGTCCAACGGGTGATTAGGATGCGCGTAGTCCGGGCGCCTACCTTGACAGGCTTCTCGAGCTCCAGAAGTCCGTTGTTGCGGATGATCTCCGAGGAGACGCTGCTGTTGTCACCGCCCGAGATTTCTTTGACGTAGACGTTGCTTTTGCTCACGCGCTTGAGCATGATGTTCCCGGCGTCGTCCATCTTGATTTTGACGCCCTGCAGCGAGCGAAACGACAAAGTCACTCTCGGTCAGCGGTTTGCATTAGGCTCTTCATTTAAGTGGCTTCCATAAATACCAACTATACATCTTTTTTTTTTTTTTTTTGCTTTGGTTGAAATATGTTTTATAAAAAATAGTCAGAGTGCAGGCGAGCTGGTGTAAGTTGAACATGATTGTAAACCTGAGACTGGGGCAGAAAGAGAACACAACAGAAGGTAGTAAAAGAGGAGGCAACGTCTCAAACTCAGCTGCAAAGTTTATTTTGAACACGCTTTATATACCCCATCTCCAACGCCAGTAATATCTTGTGTTTGCGGATACTGTGTTCAAAGCACTTTACTCAGTGCGTAAACGGGATATTTGAAATGCGGCTTGCCAGACATTTACAAGAATACGGCGACGTACCAAAGTAGAGTGGCGTACATATCCTGCTTAACTGATATTTTGACCGTGATATAAGCTCAATAAAGTTTCTCAGTCAAAATTGACGGATAGAGTATTTCAGTGTAAAACACATTTGTATTGCAACCTAGAGTTCTACGCAACCTGTAGCATAAACTTTTACACGCATTGAAAACTAACTTCGAAACCTGCTTAGCGTGAAATACTCCTAAAAGAATGGAACTTTTGCCAACAACCGGCACTAAGTGACCTAGATTGGTGATAATGTAATTAGTTAAAAGCTTTCACGAACTGCTCTTGGTGTATGAACAAGAAACAAGCAAAACAAAAACGAAGATAAAATAAAAAGAATAAAATGAAGAGCTTGATATTCCAGTAGTATTATTCTGATATCCTACAATAATTTTATAATAAGCTTTATTTCGTTCGAACCTTATTTTGAAATCATTATATTTATTGGTGGCTTGCGTGCCGTAGGTCGCACGGGACTGCATAAACACTCTGATATCTACAAAATTAATACCGCTCAGCCCGTTAATAAGTCTACTGCCCCGCTCTTGACGGCTTGCAAATAGAAGGGAGGGGCTGACTTTCACATTTTCTTCATGCGCTGCTTTATACTCTTTTTCGAAAATGTCATTTGGAGAGTACCCAGCTTCTAAACTAATCTGAGCGCGCTGGAATGGGAGCGTTGGTCAGTTTGGCTCTCGTTCACGGTCACCTATTGGACGCCAGCAATCAACCTGGCGTTGTCCACCGGCCTCCTATCGAAACTTTTGCGGGCTGAACACCGAAGGACGCATAAAACGGGAGCTGTAGCACTCTCGAGAATTGATGTTTCGACGTGGAAACGGCACTATGTCATCCGAAGGCGCGCCACTGAGCAATCCCCGGTAATGGAGTTGCTATAGATATAAAGAATGGATTGTCAGAGACGCTCGAGCGCTTTAACATTTGCGCAGGAAATCGATCTTGGGAAACACGCTTCATGAATTTCCAACGTGTCTATTAACAATAAATAAACAAAAATAAAATATCAAAATTTGGGAGTGCCATTGTCTTGTTACGTTGTCTTACATACCTGACAGTTCGAAGCTAGCTTCAATCTTCGCGATTTCCTAGTTCCACAGGTATCTTATACATGTTCTTCAGGCTACTCTCCGACTTAATTAATATTTTAAAAAAAACGCTACCCATATATAGTAGTTAATTTCAGCAGCCCAAACAGATCACTGTTCATTGTGACTAGCTGTTCTGACGGGCTACTGCCTGGCACGCTATGCGCAGCATTGACTTAAGTAAAGGTTGTGACATTTGACAATTAACATCGAGCTGTACGAGCAAAACGAGAGCAAGAACAAGTAAAACGCTTCAACGTAACGTCGGAGTATTGCCGTTTCAGCCGTGCCGGAACAGAACCGTGAACGTATGCGGCAAATAAACCGCGGCGCGATGGACTTCTACCATTACCATTTCTTTCTTTTTCTTTCTTTTTTTACAGAGTTGAGCAAGATTACGGTTGGCTGAAATGTTTTTTCACGGTACGTTCCGGGCCTGGTTCGTCACGGCGGTAACGGTCACCATATTACGATAACGCGATACATACATTAGAGCGTTTTAGTAGAGCGTGCACAATAGAGCTTTGCTTCGCTATCTGGAGCTTGTGTCGTCACTTTGAAACATGGATTGAGCACGCGCCCGCCAGGCCCGCAATCCGGAGCTTCGCCCCTCAACTAAAACTCTATATTCTAACCGAGTGCGTGCAATCGATCTTCCAAGTGGTATTTCTACTCCATCGAAGTGGTTACTCTATACACAATAAGGGTGCACGGTGCATTAACGTGACGTCAATTCTTCCTCGGAAGAACAATCGGTGTGTTCGATCAATACCACCTAGAGGACGAGGCTCGCGTGTGACGTCATCACTAGTGGACCCGCCCCAAATGGCGGACACGCTGAAGCGCGGTAAGAGAAGACCCATAAGGGTAGACGCGTCCTTCTTGGCGTCGCCGCGTTCTAGAGAACTGCGCCCGTTAAAAGACGCTGCAGGATGCGCTGGAGGCAACGCTGACGGAATCTAGGTGGCGCTGCGTGGATCCACTAGTGATGACGTTTTGGACCGGGAAAGTGACAGGCCTCCTCTCACGTGTGGTATTGGTTGGATCTGGGACTCGCACGCAGCGGGTCACCACAAAGGCGCAAACAACATCTGATTCAGTTTGCGCGATTCAAGACAGGCCGGTTGACCGCGTGATTGAGTTGCGTGCTAAGTTGTTCCGGTCCGCTCTTTTTCTTTTTTCTTTTGTACGCGCGTGAGAGAATCGGGCCGACAATTAGGCCACGAGGACCCATTGTGCCGAGACGTCGTCGTGATGTCGTCTCGCGAGACGGGGGGACGACCCCTTGACGGTGTCACCGCAATGTTGTTCTCACGGATCGAGCGTAGAATACATGCGCTGTTCGCCGGAAGTTCGGGTCATCTGAAGCCACACTCTATACTTCGTTTCACTTCAAAGACTCGTTCACACACTTCCGTTTGCTTGCGACCGAATTCTTGCGATCTCTTACGACGAGAGAGCGCGCTGACAAGCGGCGACATCTTTGAGATGACCCTGTAACTGCATTTCAATAGCGAGAAGGCTTTGCTGTATTTTATTATCAAATACAGCAAAATTTTCCTAGATGAGGTGTAGGTACTATCATAGAGAAACGGTCGTTTATAACATCGCTAAAGATTTTTCGAGTCAAAACAGACAAACAAATGATGCGCGAAAACAAGGAAAAAAATATACAGAAATGCCAGGTGTTCCACGGTCACCCAATAGATGGTGCCCGCGTGTTCCTTCGTCGTAAGGAAATAGGCGGCACGGAAACATATCACTTCTGTATTCTAGGCTAGATGGCGCAAGCTACCTCCCGTTATAAAAGCTACGGCCGTTAGAATTCATCCATTTATCCATCCATCGCGAGAAATCTATGAAAGATTTTAAGGCACACGGTCGTAAGCAGTCGAAAGTACGGCCTTCAGCCCGACCGCAGCCGATGCTACGATTCGGTGGAGCCACACAGCAGCGCCAGGTGGCGCCACCCGATCCAAAGGGCTCAGCCGTATTCATCCATCCATCCATCCATCCAGTTCGTTGAATCAATTTTCGTTCGGACACTTTCGTGGAAAACTGCCTGTTCAGATGCAGCGCTCACGTTGTAGCGCTGGCGCTGGTTGGACAGAAGGCAGTCCTTACGTCGCTTCCTTGAAGAAAGTGAAGCCTATGGAAGCTCGCCTCATGACAACACATCTCCGCAGGTTCGAAACGTGGATGATAAAAAGCGGGGCAAACAATTCTAAGTCTAATGCCCGGTCGCTGATGCCCCAGCGTTGTGCGTTGAGCTGGCACATGGCACGGCACGACCTATTTTAGACCGCCATATTTGCCCGATAGTGGCGTCCCCTGTAGGTCGCTGGAGTCGCGAATCGTTGTTACCCCAATTCGTTCTTCAGCTTCCTACGAGTTATTACGCCGGTGTTCATTCTGCTCAAACTGTTCTTCAATCGTTTCGGTGTTGATAGGCCGGGGCACGTTGGCCGGGGTCACACTGCTTATACATCATAGAAATGACAGTCTGCGGAGATCAGTCACCGCGATATCCGTGCTTCGAATGCCCCGCGACAAGTTTCTCCTTCAACTCGTTGCCATGCGGCATTCGAAGCACGGATCTCGTGGTGACTGCCGTTCGAATGTGTTTGCAGACTGTCTTTTGGCACGATGTATAGACCTTTTTCACAAGAGTACCGCCATCTTGAAATATCGTCACTTCCAGTATGGGCGAAAAAATTGTTTTTCCGTCGCCACGTTAATAGAATGCATTTAGGAGATAAGCGTAACCGTCGCCCATTCTCGTTTTGTCTCCCCTCTATTTTTTTTTTTACTATTTGCAGGTTGAAGCGTTTTAATATTTTTTCGTCGCCCATACCGGATGGGCCTTCTTGGCAGCCGGGGACGAGAGTAAGCGGAAAACGTCTATAAGCAGTGTGACCCCGTCTTTCAGCACGCGCACAAGCTCGAGATGATCTTGAAATGTTCCCACCACACCATGAAACTCCTCAAAAGGTAAATCTTGGAAGCCCGCGAAATCGACACCACCGTCTGATGAGGAGAGGGCCAGGCAAAGAATAACCCCAAACTTCGAGAGTGAATGTCCATTACCCAGTGGCCGATGCAGACCAGCGATAACACGAAGCTGCGCAGTAAAACTACGCCTATAGTCACACGTCGGTAATAACGAAAGTCCGGGGCTACATTATCACACCCTCCCCCTGAAATTCAGTCTCGCGTGCGCTCTAAAGTGGTGTGTACTATCACACTCCGGGTACCAGTATCATCATGGTTGACTATACACGATGTAGCGCACGGTACCCACGGTACGCATGGTACACGTGAGCAGTTCAACAACTCTGATAATTTGGAGTGACGACGACCCGTACTGGAGTTCCAAGGACGATCGTGGTGGGGGCAGCTTGCTTCCTCCGGACATCTTTCTTTTTGCTTTTATTTTTGTATTTAATGTTTATTGTGTGTTTTGGTTTTTCAGCCCCGTCACCCTTTCGGCCCTCAGGCCCCAGGGAATGATTAACGGTTGGACGATTACGAGCCCAGTGCAATCGAGATCTTCTGCACCAGCGATTCAGACTTCTTTTTTTTTTTTTTCACTGGAGGTCTTCCATCTGTGTGATTATGTCTTGTTGTTTTTAGTTCACTTTTGTTTTCGCATTTCCCATCAATACCACTGGTGCGGAATACGATGCTGAGTATGTCGGAATTTATTACCATAAGGTCGGCCGTTGGGAAACTTTAGAAAGTAAGTCACAAGCTCTAAAAAAATTATCTGGATTTTTTTTTTTTTTTTTTTGGGGGGGGGGGGGGTGCTTGGTTACTTTATTTGAGTTGGTAACTTTCAGGTGGATTTGTTTTTTCTCGATTTATCAACATGTGGGTACATTAAGGGATCAGCCCATCGCCAGGTTTGCCTTTCGCACTTCTTAGGATTCTGTCTGAAAGAAAAAAAAACAAATAAAGACTAAGAAATCGTAAGACCTTCAACTACCCTGTCAGGTTTTTGCCTCCATACTCGATATCGGGGCTTCGAGTGAAGTTTTCGCTTTTAAGTGAATTCCCTCGCCACACTTTAGTAATCAATACTGTTTAAACACGCCTACCCAAAGCAAGAAAAAAAGATTTTTTTTTTTTTTTTTGGATAATTGGCGGTTTTTAGTGCGTTTTCGGAAAGCGCTACTTGGCCTCGCTTCGGCGGAAGGGCAACGCTTGATTAACTGGTCAAGCTTGGAGACTTTCCACCGCGTTGATTGCCGTGTTTCGCGGCCGATACGGTGGTTTCGTAGGTGTCCCCGAGGAGAACAATAGATATTTGAGATACGTGTTCACTCCTTCCTGAAGCCGAAATTGTAGAAGACGGAATCAAACGCAGCAGGGAAAAAGTACTCTTGCATGTCTGCAAAAACACTTCCGTCGATATTAATAGAATGGTTCGTAGGACCTCTCGTATGCTTTTGCAAGCTTGGTGGGGTATTTTTGTGTCAGTTTGTCTTGCACATATTTTTTTTTTAATCCAACGTTTCCGGTACTTACTGAAATGTCGCTTCGTTTGGTTGGACAGCGATAAACATTACCTTTATTTTATTTTCTACCTCTCTCGATAACAGTAGCAAAAATAACTTTGATAATCCAATGGGTCCATAAAGCCGAGTAGGTATGTGCAATCGTTGAGCGATGTACTTTAAATAAACCGATCTCACCAAGTGTTCGATCATAGCCTCCTATGTACTGACAAAACCTGGCAAATCACCACGAGAACCGGCCGCCAAAATGGAAAAGGTGGAACGGCAGACAACGGGCGAGAGGGGAGCCACGTGACTGGCGCCCCGCTGCGGCGGGACACCGAAACGCACTTCCCACGAGCGAACAAGTGTGTTGCGGGTCCTCGCCGCTGCAAAAGATGTGCGCTAACATCCAGGGTCCCCGAGAAATGGCAGTTTGATGCTCTGTGCTACCAGATCCTCGCGCTTCAAATCTGCGACCGGGGGATTCTATGGCTCCGTTGTCGAACTGCCAGGATTTGTGTGTACAGAGGAGGCTATGTTTCGATGCATACGTGACGCCGCCATAACTTTAGTTCAGAGGAGCCAGGCAGCACTGCACGGGACTGCTCGTGCCGTCTCGTGTTCCACACGCGCAGACCCGCTGCGGGGTTGTCGCACGTGCCAAAAGACTTAAGCCTGGTTCAGACAGTTGCGTTTGACTGCGTTTGACTGCGTTGCGGCAGCGAGAAACCAGGACATCCCTGCTTCTTATATCGCGTGCCAAGATGATTACTTGGATTGGATTCCACGCTTCATACGAAGCACAGATGTGCCGGTGACTAGCTTTCCGCACTCGACGCAGCGCAGTCAAACGCACTAAAACGCAAGTGTCTGAACCGGCCTTAAGGTTCACTCCATGTATCGCGGCAGCGGTGGCGTAGCAAAACTGGCTGGTGAGGTCAGTCTGCTCATGCAGAGATTGAAAAGTTGAATGAATCATGGGCGTGAACGCGATGAGAGCTGACCCCTATTCCTCAAACCTACTACTGCCATAAAACGCGAATACAACATATCGTTAACAGAGAGTCCCTTTATGCCCTGAAACCGTCGTTCATTCAAAACCGCGATCCGAAAGACGCGAGAAGATAACTCGTCAAGACGGGTTCATCCAAAACTCATCAGTGCATGCATGTCATCAGACCGGTGCAAATGCAACTTCTTAGAAACGCCTCCTTTCTGTTTAGACTGCGTGCGAAACGGAGTGATGCGATCTAGTGGATCCTCGAAGGCTGTTTTCATCGTTCGCATTAATGTCCGCTTTTTTCGATTGACGGCAAGACGCGTACGCAATTTTCAGCAACGCGTGTGCACGCAAGAAAGCAGGTTAGTGGAATGCGAGCAGCAATTTCTCGTCGATTGAAGGATCGGCCGACCCACTTGACCAGCTCTGCTGGGGGATGATTTAGATGAGGCTGCCAATGTCTCGTCGCGGAGTGGAAATCGCCGAGGGTGGTGTGTAAGGTCCCATTGCGCATATGACGCTGGCAAAGATGGCTGCATCTGTTTGCGTCGCCATCCAAAATAATCACCGACCAGGACGGCGTTAGGTGATACGTAGAAACTCAGCACTGAATTATAAAACATATATATAAAAAAGTTTTCTTTGGTAAGCCTGGGAGCTTGTTTCATTTTCCGAGAAAGATCAACTGCTTTGTTTCAACTGAGTAGACGGATGAGAATAGTTTGGTATTATTATTTGGCGTTGTTTAGTGCGAAACACGCTTCACAACAACGTAACAAATACCGAGTAATGTACTTAGTTACTTTTAAGGCCAAGTCACAAATAATGGCATTTTAATACTTTTGAGAAGTAACGTGTACAACACCGTTTAAACAGCCTGGTTTCAACTCTAACCTGAGTGTACGTCTATTGCGAGAAAGGGACGTGGGCAACCCGAAAAACAACTAAACAGTATGACAGTACAGCAACGTTTATCGCTAAACAAATCAGTCGAACTCTATTGCTGGGAACGTCCGTCACCCCGAGAACACACTAAGGTTTGTTTGTTATGCATGCCTTCTGGAATCGTGTACAGACCGAATGTAAATTCGGAGGTTGCCAACGCGGGAAGGCACAGAGCCTAGTGTCAATATAGAACTTTACAAGCAGTCAGAACAAAAGAGAGGAGAATCACAGATTCACTAGCTGTTCCTGAGGCACAACACTGCCGTTCCTTCGAGCGCGTCGGTAGAATCACTCTTCACCATCAGCGGAGATGTATTCTGAAGGAAGCGGAGAAACATTACTGACGAAAACTTCGAGAGACAGCTACCGCTTAAATGCAACTACTACTGAAAAGAAAACAATAAACCAGGAAACAGAAGCAGTTGTGTATGTGGTCGTCAAAGTAACGAGAAAGGTTACTCGTTACATTTGAGGTAAAGTAGCGCGTTCCTATTGAGAATCTGTAACGAGTAAAGTATTTAGTTACTTTTTGAGCGAGTAATGAGCAACGGTATTTAGTTAATTCTTTAAAGTAACGTGTACATGCCTGGCTACTCATTTCTTATGGTTTTGTTTTGTCGCGAACTACGTACGACGGCACTGCAAAAGATTTGCAGGCAGGTTTCACTGAGAATATCAGTATATTTTATTGTAATATGCAAAAATATACATCGAGTGAAGTGTAGCGTTAAGAATGTTGAATGAATAAAAGGAGCAGGGGTGGGGGGGAGGGGTTCGGGGGGGGGGGGGGGGGAGGGGGAGGGAGGGGGGGGAGGGGGGGGGTCGGTGGCCGAGTGGGTTAGCGTTCACCAGCTCGAAGCACATCGAGCGAAAGCTTGCGCTGCAGAATTTAGGATGCTGGGCTCAATCCCCTCCCCCCCCCCCCCCCCCCCTCCCCCCCCCGCCCGTTTCGATCTGGATGAGCATCGCACCGGCGCGCAGTCGCACACCACTACTGCATGGTGCACGTTAAAGACCCCAGGCTAGCGGTCGTACTGCATTGGCTAAATTTCTTACCTACAACTGGGAGACTCATCGCCCGTTAAGGCAGACCAAGTTCTAGGCTGTATAAACATACACGCAACCCCAATTTTTTTAATAATTGGGCTGCATTTGTGGTTGAGATCCAAACAAACTACGAACTATTTTACTTCGTTCACTTTCTCTGTTGGTTAATGCATTCCCCTTAGACCAAAATGGCCGGGCGATTACATAACAGAAAGCTTATTACTTTACATTAGCCTCACACGCGCGCTCCAGATCTTTGCCAAATCTACGTCGTAATCCCGTTCCGAGAAAAAAAAATAAAAATAACAATCTAATTTTTCCGGATGCCCCAAAGCGAAGTGAAACTGAGTCAAAAGGCGGCTCTATTTTAAGACGATTAGGCGGCAAGGCGCGCGATGTGAGCGCGCTTTCTAACATTCCAGGTTGTATAGACATACGGCATGCGGAAATGGGGCTCCGCACGGCGCTGCACGCATCGGCGAACTCGGCGTGCAAATAGTTAGGCGGAGAAATTGTTTCGTGTTTTCCAGAGCGCGCGCGTGCCACGGCGCGCCACCCTCAAACTGTTGGACCTTGCGTGCGAGCAAGGCTGAACAATAACTATATCTTTTTTTTTTTTTCTTTGTGCGTGTGTGTTTCTTTTTTGAATTATCATTTGTTTTACGTAACAAAAACTGGGTTGCAATTAGAAGCATTTTGCAATTGGAGCCTGGCTGGCAAGTCTACGTGATCTGTGTGCAAATCTGGAAGGACGTTTTTTTTGTTTTATTTTGTAGTCATTTTGCTTTCGAGACAACAGCTTGACTTACGCGTGGCAGTTATAATTATTGGATAATTATTCAAGTTGCTCGAACATACTAATGCCCAGCATGTCCAGACAGCGCCACACTGTTAGTCCGAACAAGCAATCGCTAGCTCATTCAGGGCACCGCAGAACAACCTGGTGTCCGTCAATTGATTGTACGAGCAAAATGTTAACGAAATAGATTTTGTGTTCGTACTATGTCGTGCAAGGTACAGTGACTGACAATATTTTCTAAGCATTGGCGTAAGACATTTGCTGTCAAAGCCTGAAAGCATTGTACCCGAGAACCAGTTGTTTTACTTAAGAGAGGCCGTAATGTATCCCGTTTTTAGTGAAATATTATCGTTGCTTGATGGCACTAGAGCATTCAAGTCGCCGCCTAGCGAGATTAACTAACATGGTAGGAATAAACGTGTCTACGTAAACCAAAAGGGAATACGGTGACTGAAAAGATATTATTGTTCTCTATCCTTAAGGCTATAATAACATCAATCTATAATTATCATCAATTTATGCGATCGACCTGAAAATATTCTTATAGGTCACATTGCTCCCTTCTTTCTAGCTGGCCACACTTCTAATTTTGAGATAAAACCTCTCATATCGACGATGACCAAGGAAGCACAACAGGAGGTTTGTATTTTTTGGAGGCGCATAATTTTATCAGGTTGCTACGAAAAAACTCAGTCTGCTTTCTGTTAACTGTAATGTTCACGTTTGGTCATTCCGATGCATGACGGGATGAGCGATCTGGAGAATGGTTCGTTAGCTATATACACGTTTCTTATCGGATTGTTAGACTTTATTGGACAATATTGTCTCAATAAAATGCTTCCGTAGCTTCTGTTGTTCCGGATGTTGTTTTTTTGTCATCCTATATTGGGCATTGCATTTAAGACCATCATTACACAGAAGAAAATCCCAGAGCGCAAGTAGGATTACACGGAAACTTTGAAAGCTTTGGACTTAGAAGCCTTGATACGCTTTGTAGATTTTCCTTGATCGTAAACGTGTCTATTTGCTGAGGTGACTCATACGGCGAAGTGCGAGTTTGGGGCCGTCTTTCTTGGCATTTGTCTCCAGTTAGTATGCTTGTGCCAAAAGAAAGAAAAAAGGGAAGAAAACGGGCTTGTTTTATCAAAAAAGCTGAGAATCATCCGATCGTGTCTTGAGATTTTTTTTTTTTTTTCTTTTTACGAACATAAGCAAAACAAAATGTAGGTGCGCTCGCAAACAACCGCTCAAAAGGCTCGCTGAATTGGCTTGTCGCGGAATTTCAGACTCGTCTCGTGTCAAGGTGAAAATGTTCAGTTCAGTTTGTGGACGCAAACCTGTGCTGAGGAAATAATTCTTGTTTTCGCGGCCTTTTTGTAACCCCCATACGTATTAGTTTGGCAGAAGTTGCGGTGTTTCAAAACACTTGAGGCAATTCTGGAACCAAAACCGCTAGTAGTGCGCAGCTATACCTAAGCGTCTTAAGAGAGGGCATTATGCCAAAATATGCGATGCAAATGTTGACACATGTGTGCTTGCCGATCTAGCAAAATAGCGAAAATAAAATGCTAAAAATACAACGTCAGACACGCATTGGAATAAAAACCGACTATGTGGCGTTATCTTTAGTTTCATTTCAACGTCCAGAGCTTAGGTGTATTTGCTATTGTAGCTATTAAGATCACGCACGTCTAATTTAAGCGCCGTTCACACTCTTGCGGCCGAGTAAGACTGAGAGAGACCTGACCGGTTTTTAAGCCTTTTGCGACTTCTTAGGACCGGATGCGCGGCAGCGGAGCTGGTCCTAAGAGATCGCAAGAGGCTTAAAAACCGGTCTTCTTTCTCTCGGTCGTACTCGGTTGCAAGAGTGTGAACGGGCCTTAAAACACTTGGCCCGCACTTCTTTAATTTTTTTTAAAATCAAAGATGGGCTATATTTTTTTAACTTACTTAACTCCATAGCCTGCATTTTTTTTTTTTTTAATTTTTGGAAGTTCTTTTTTAATTAGAAACTGATGCGAATCTATGTTTGTTTTAAAAAAAAACACAGTTTTCGGACCGAACGCTGAATTTCTACAATATGGAACAAGACAAAACTTTAATTAGAAATTCGTTAATTCAAGAGTTTCAGTATCTGTATCATCCTCGGCTACCTATCATAGTTCTATGGTAAGGAAAACGGCGTCATATTGCGGATGGCCCGTAAGAAATTCCAAAGCGCAATGCCGATGTTTTCTTTTGCTTTTTAAAGAATCTTTTTAGTTTCTTTTATTTTTAATTTTTTTTTTATTTTTTTGCTTGATCAGACGAAGCGTGCGAGGCGTGTGAAGCAAAGGCATAACATATGCTTCGAGCCCTTCCAAGAGACATGAGACGGTTGGAAAAACCCTACTGTATCTTTCCAAACATTCCTCGGCAATTTTAAGACATACCAAGTTAAGAACTCCAATCAGCGTAGAGAAGCCGTTTTTATCGAGGTTACACGCAGCGGGCGGGCATCCACGGTACAAAGGCGAACCGGTCCGACTTATGATTGGGTCAGTGACCCCAATTTCAACTTCTATCCGACATAAAGGGTTAGGATTACCTGACACGCCTGTTTTCTTTCCCGACCCAATCAGGGGCATCGAAGCTGCCACCACACACATAACATCGAACTCGAAATCCCAACGGCCAACACGCAGAAACAACTTACGTTCGGCGTTCCGAAAGAGCGGTGAACTCGGGCGGTTGCCACCGCGAACTGCATCGGCGGTGACTCATCATTCGGAGAAGTTACTACCGCGCAAAATGTCGTAATATTCTTTTTTCTTCTCTCTCTCTTTTTTACGGCTCCGTAGAAGAAAAAAAATTTACGGTTCATAAAACGCTCGTTAGGAGACCGCTTAAACCCGCAGACGAGAGGCCCGTAAAGTCGCTTTATGAACTTCGAGCTATTCCGCCGCTCGCCCCAAATGTGCTGTAACGCTCGTAATTGTGACCTATACTTGGACTGAAACCTTATCCTCCGCGAAACAGCTTAAGCGTTTCGTGATCGCAACGTTTGAAGGTGTCTTGAAGATTTAAATGTGTTCTTTCGATCTTAACGTGGAGACGAAATCATGAGTTTAAACTGAACATGCTCTCTAAAACCTTAATTCAGACGCCTTCAAACAAAAGAAAACAACAAGTTCTTAGAGCTTCATGGGACATAGTGACCATCGCTCGTTTCCACTTTGACTTGTTTTTAATTGGTAGCGGCTTTTTTTTTTTGAAGGTTATAAAGTGGACAACAGTAAATAAATGGTTCATCAATCCTGTTCGTAGCTTCGCTTGCCGCCGACTGTAATAAAGTCGTGAGGCCATACGCATAAAATAAGACATGTTCAAGCATGTTATGCAGATAACTGGTGTGGTCAGGTCCGGATCCGCTGAACTCGAAAAGCAAGAAATTGTCCTAGAAGAACCGATAAAAAGTTAGGGAAGGAGTTGTTGCCATAGAGGGCAAGAATGATCAGCAAACGAAAGTTCTCCGACCTGGAAGTTCGTAGCATTCTGACCTGTCACCCGCGTTCAGACCAGCCGGCGTCAGAGAACTTCGTAAATACGGGGAAAAACAAAACCACACATGCCAGCGTCCCCTTCTCATCCTGATAACCGCCAGTCCGGCATCGAGTCTAAACAAGAATTCTGCTATCTTAGACCGCCGGAGCGCTCTTTTTCTTTTTATATTACGTATACGTGCTGTTTCTGACGGCGAATGAAACTCCGAAAAAACGACGCCAACCGTCGTCGAACATTAGTATACCCTATACAACCCGTCCTCCCGCGGGGTTGTTGTCCAGAAGGCGGGCGAGATTCCACCGGGCAAAATGGCGGGAGTGATATGGCCACACGGTTTCAAGAGAAACAACAAGGCCGATGTGCATTCGTGGCTATCGAGACACCAGCCGAATGTTCGATCGCTCCACTCAAGTATTGCACCTTCGCGAACGTGCCAAGTAAACTTATGTTTCGCGGGGAAGACGTCGAAAAACAACAAAGCGACACAGTTTGTACCGCAGGAGCCAAGGCAGCAACCATTCGCTTCCACGTGTCGATGACCACCTTAGCGCGGCAGCTCTTTGCAAAAACGTGCAAGGTGCACGCTCAGTCCACTCCACTTTCGCTCTCGGGTTTCGCGATGGGGGGGCCAGAGCTGTTTGTTTTTCCCTTCGATCCAGTCTACGCGCCGTTCATTTTATCGGTCGGTTTAGAAACAAGAAAGGGGGGAAAAAAAAGAGGTCGTTTACGGGTGGAAGGAGGTTTGCTGATAGGCGTGGTCCGATTCCAAGGACCTCGATCACACGGCTGCGTTGTTTTCGTTTCGTTCTTTTTAATTTGCACGAGACTAGATTGAATTGCGAGGTAACGAGAGTGGTTTTTTAAGATGAATGCGCCTCCTCGGGAAGGGAGCCTCGCTTTCTTTGAGGTGGCCGGCTTTGGAGTGTCGGGACCCGCTTCTCACTGGTGGCGGCCCAGTGACGAATGGCAATACCCCCTAAAAGAGAAGGCCTGCTCCTTGCCCTCTTAATACGTCATCGCTAGTGAATCCGCACAGCGCAGCCTACCTCGCGTCAGCAGCGTCGCCAGCGCGTGCCGCAGCGTTTTGGCCCGCGGCGACGTCGAGACGAACGCGTCTGCCACCTTGCGGCGACTCCCGTCAAAGCGTCATCGCGTTTGCCACATGGGACGGGTCGAGGGTCCACTAACGATGACGTCATATGCCCAGGCCTTGACTTCTAGGTGGAATTGCGAATAGTGCCACGAACCGTCCGAACGAAGTCCGAAGTTGTACAAAGAGGCACGGGCGGGCGTTCTAATTAGCACCTTCCGAATGGGCGACTTGATGGGTCTTTATTACCGCTGGAAATGGAGGCGGGATCCACTTCCCGGCGTTTAATGGATTAGGCGAAAATGTATCGGGGAGTTTGTTACTTACGTGTCCGACTTGCTTCTTGATTTCGTCCGTCCGCGGGTCCCGCATGGGGTTGTCGAATCCACAGAGGCCGATCCTGCAATGTAAAAATGAAAGAGGGCTGAGCGAGCGGAATGGTGGTTTTGTGGAAGTCCGCTGGGAGCTAGCATAGCCTGCTTTGCTGCACTAAAAATGGCACCCGAGAAGGCGGAATTTGGTTTTGCAAGAAGAGATGTCTAAAATGTGCGCTTGATTAGAGGGAGTAAAGCAATATATTCACTACAAAAATAAGACGTCGACATGTTAAAAAATATATATATATGTATGTATATCAACACCGAAGGGATACAGACATGGGAGAAAGGGGACCATACTAAGAAATCATATAAGGACGATGGTGCGTTGTATGTACAACCCCAAAAGTCACGGAGGACAAGCCAGCGTACGGCTCCGTAGAATATGGAGACAAAATACGGTGACCCCAGCCAGACAAGTCCCGTAATCAGGACAGCCGGAAAGGGGTGTGTGTATGCGATGTGAAGGCGCCTGCACGAGTCACTCCAAATCATTTTTTGTGGGACTGCCCAGTGCTCAAAGCGTACTGCGGTAATCTAAAACTAGCTTCTGTGGAAGAATGTGGTTTCCAAGAGGTTCACCAGAACACCGAAACGGTGTCCTTGACTCTCTGATATATATTTTATTGAATTGGGGGGGTATTCAGAGTTTGAGTCGGTGCAGTTATTTGACACGCTCTATCGTATTTATTACCTACGCTGTAGATGAGAAATTTGGCCAGTGTAGTTTGTATCGTGCATCACGCGGTAGTGATACACGACCCGACGCTGGTACGATGCCGGAGGAGTGGGGATTGAGCCCAAAGGTCTATGTGTTCTGCAGCGCGATCTTTTTTCTGTGCGTGCTCCGAGCAGCCACCGCGATATCCGTAGTTCGAATGCCCGCGTGTCAAGGTTCTCCTTGAAGGCGTTGCCATGCGGGATTCGAAGCACGGATCTTGTGGTGACTTGCGTTCAAATCTACTTGCATACTGTCTTTTGTATGATGTATAAGCAGTGTGACCCCGCCTTCAATAAACGGCGTAGCAACGCGCACCCAACCGCTTAAACGATGTACCCATAAAAAAGAGAGAAATGTGCCTATCACTCTCGTCATATTATTCATTGCGCATTGTCATAATCCGCATCACCATTTGCCTAGTCCCCTGTCTCATATCTGCGTATAACTTCGCGTTTGCGTTCCCATATGCATTGCAGTCAGTGTCCCGTGTCGTATCTCTAGCGCATTGTCAGCATCAGTTCCATTACACGCATTAGTCTTTCGCCCTGTGTAAACATGAAAAAGTTCCTCCTATGCGTTTTCATTTATGTCTCGTGAGTTTTCAGGGTCCCAAATATTGTGTAATATCATACTTAGCTAAATATTGAATTTAAAAATAAATTAATTGACTTCACCCACCTTACATACTTTTTTTACACTAACTTTTACTTTGTCTATCTAAATGTTTATCTAGGATTATCACTTTAGTTTTTTCTCGGTTATAATCACTTATCAGATCCCCGATCTGGCCCCTTAGCCAAGAAGTCTGGAGACCCCAGCACTGAACAAAGGGGGAAATCAGTAATGCCTTGCGAAAAGCCGGACATTTTTTACTACGGTTCTTGAGGTGGAAACGAGTATAGGTGGTATGGACCGATCCTCGTGCGGACGGGGCAAGAAAGCTAACGCGACTCCCCCCGCCCCCGGCTCCAACTGTAGTTCGAGTTGCAGCCGCTGCGTAAGGAGGGCGTACGCATGCGGAGAAGCATTTCCTCAAAAAGGTTCATTCGGCGAAGGGTCTGTTGGCCGTCGCCCTTTCTATCATTTTCGCTCCGACTTCCTCCGAAGGCGTCGTCGCCTGGGCGGCAGAGGTCCTTCGAGAGGCATTCCAGAGCCGGCAAAGGGAAGCCGTGCTTCGCGCGATAAGTTGCGCAAGGACTTTGTCCTGGCTGAGGGGCCTTGTCCTCCCCGGCAGAAAGTTCCGCAACGTAGTCCGCACGCCAATCAATGTCCATGCAGTCCCGGTGTGGGCAAGAAAGGATAGGAGCCCTGGGGACGTGGATTGTGTGCGCGAGAGGACTTGTCTTGGTTCTACTTCAGATGCCACTCGGCGCGCTGCTGTCCGTTCTTAATTGCCATCTTTGTGCAGCGCTGTTTTAACCAGGAGTTGATAAAGAAGGGTGGGGGATTACGGCATGCCGGTCATTGGGTATGTCCCGAAAGAAAAGGGCGAACGGTTTTTTGCGAGTTGTGTAGAGTGCCGCACACGACATGTCGTGATAACGGTACGGATTATCTTTGGTTCTATTGTTCGGTACAAAAATAAGCGGACACGGTTTGCACATTGTTCGATAGCATTGTCTTGCTTTGTGCGCCAAGGACCGTCGTGCGGCAGTTATCCCACCAGCGCGAGCCCTATTTTATTTGAGCGACGCATAAGCTCTGATCTTGCACACTCAGAGGAATTAGTTAACTTGAGTCGTATATTGCATGTCGAAGAGGGGCACGCTAAAGTCGCAGGATCCTAGAAAAGTAGCGCCATTACCTTTTCTGCCTGCTAGCCGGACACAAACACATATCAACATACAGACGTCAAAATATCTTCAAGGTGATTGGCTGATGGGTCTCGGATGCCGTAGCGATCGCCATATTGGGCCTTTCAAAACTCCGAAAGGGTCGTTCCAACCAGTTGCACCAAGGTCGCTATAAACGTTCTTCGGCCAATAGAAGCGTCTTTGGCACTGTGCATGCAATAAACGTATCACTCATAGTTATCTCTCTAGATCTCTTACAATTATGTTGCTCTTCCTGCGTATTTCAAGACAGGAAAATTATTTTTCAAAGCCTCCAGCCACTGACGCCGCATGTGATGGGGTACATCTTGGTACCGCCATCACATGCAAAAAAAAAAAGAAAAAAAAACTGATTTGAATACGCAAGAAGAGCAACATAATTGTAAGAGATCTGGGGAGATAAGCATGAGAGATAAGTTTATTGCAGGCACAGTGCCAAAGACGCTTATATTGGTCGAGGAACGCTTTCAGTACGATGACGCGCACCATAGCGATGTTGGTGCGACTGCTTGGAACGACCCTTTCGAACCTTAGAACATTTGAAAGGCCCAAAGTGGCGATCGCCATGGCAACCGAGACCGATCAGCCAATCACCTTGAGAGGTTTTGTCGTCTGCAGGTTGGTGTTTGTTTGTGTCCGGCTAGCAGGCAGGGAAGGCAATGTTGCTACTTTCCCAGGATCTAGTGACTTTAGGACACGCTAGATAAGACGTCGATAAGAGTCACGCAATGTCTGCTAACGGCTCAGTGACAGTTAAAAAGATTTGTACCCTATTTTCGCCACGGTTGGGTCGGCGATTTTCTTCCCTGCGAGTACTTCAAGCCCTTCTTTGTTATTATTCTATCATGAGAAAAGGCGATGCGTAAACTTTAAAGAATAAATTTATCTAAATAGAGACAGTATATTTATTGTTTTCTAGGGGCTGTGCCACGATTTTCTACTGCATGATAATCACGGATCCATACCAGTATATAAAACACAAAGAATGCTATTCGCCTCGAGATCCGATCGACAAGGCTCATGTTGTGAAGAGAAGAACTACGCTTTGTTTTACACTTGGAGCAAAACGAATGCTACGCACGCGAGTCTGAAGCCATGGAGGCGCCAATGCAGCGCTCGCGCACTACTAAGAGCTCGTGCTCTGTACCCTTGCCCATGCTCCGAGCCTTTAGTGTGGATGCTTTTCTACCCGCATCGTGGACAGATGGAATCACCACGTGTCTGTTAAAGAACCATGGGTAAAAACAAAAGCACCTTTCCACACAATTCAGTCTTGGCCTCGAGGCCATTGCACCGTTCCCCCTTAAGACTGCAGCCAATGTCACAAGCACGAGAGCTCGAGGTCGCTGTTTTGAAGCGTTCTTCCGCGGAAAGAGCACTCGTGCTAGAAACGCACGTCTCAAAGCCTGGAGCGCGGGCTAGCTCGTGCTTGTAGCGTTGGCTGCATTCTCAGCGTAAAGACCGACGACCAGACTCGAGATTCTGCAAGGCAGAAGATCTTCCTCACCATGGGGGAGGAGGAAACAGGAAACGGTGGACAGGATAGAAGGGGGAGAGGAGGAAGCGAGGGAAAAGTGGAAAGCGCGAACTGGTTGTCGGTCTTTAAAGGGGAACAGAGTATATGATCTGTAGCTCTTAGCCTTAGGACTGCAGCCTGCAATGCACACAAGCTGGTAGCGCCACTAGCTTATTCGTGCTTACTGTACGCCATACTGATCCCGTTTGTAATGACCTCTTACCAGAAAACGAACATTTAAGAAACACCTCTCGCGTGTGCATTGAAGGGCCCTAGTTTGCAACTTTCCAGACATGGGCATCACACACTGGCGACAGAAGAATATATTCGTTAACCAGTGACATAGTTAAAAATCTCTCGAATAGCGAAAAGCTTTTTTTTCTTAAGTTCGTGTGCAAAATAGTGCGTGTTTGATCACTTAGCTGATTAGGCCACATGCACATAGGCAAAACCATCGTCAGGTTAAAAGAAAACGCGGCTTAGAATAACCAAATCACCCCCTTTGCGACTCATCTAAAGCCTGTAAAAAATGCATCCATACCTTGCTGGCTGTATTACGTTTTCTCTTTGTGCGAGTTTGCACAAAATAATATGATTGCTTTCATTTAAGCACTTTCTTGTTTGTACAAGTATAAAACTATACATTTTAAATTTCTTATCCTATATCACTTAGTCTCCTGCAACATTAAAAAAAAAAAAGATTTTCCTCAACAAATATTTGAGGTGAAATTTCACTTAGTACTGCTACAAACACGTCACTTTTATGAAGTCAAGGAAAAGGAGCAGCATTCCCCCCCCCCCCCCTGCATATAGGCACACTGGGCACAAGGAGAAGTTTTTTTTTATTATCTTTTTTTTTGTCATCTTTTAAGTTTATTGTGTTGCGAAAGACTCTATTCTTTTTTTACCAATGAGCAGGTGAAAGAATTGTACAAAAAAGCTTTCAGTAATTTATTTGTTTTACAGTTGGTATGGAGTAGCCGGCACTATGAAAGAGTGCCAACATCACAATCGTTTTCCCTGTGACATAAAAAAATACCTCTGGCGCAATTTTTTTTTTCTGCCGTGGCGTTGATTTGAAAGGAATTTTCCTGTTAGAAAGGCTGCTTGGGTAGCACCGGTGCGTACGACCTACTTTTTCCCTTTTTCTCCGAGGACATCTTTGATTTGTGATCATTGTACCTCCGACAACAGTGTCAGTCGTATTGCCAACTGAGAATGCAGTGCCTTAGTTAATGTCGGTCCGGGGTGTAACGCAACCTAATGTACCGTAATTGGGTCGCGATAGATCTGTCCAATTGATGGAGAGTAATTATTTTCAAACGACATTAAACGCTAGAGCGGTTTCAAATTGCTTGCAGAAACGAATGATAATGCAGTCGAACGATTATTAGCGTGTGAGGTACAGAAACCCACGGGCACCGATTCGTGCCGCTGGCAATCAGAAAAATAATTGCAACAACCGCAGGATTTGTTTTTATAAGATTTTTTTTTTTGTATTAAGGCGGATGTGTAAAAAATCAGAGGCTGAATGCATGGGTACAGAAAGAGTTCAAAAAGCCTACAGAGTATTTCTTTTTTTTTACTTTAAGTGGTTTTACACTATCAACCTTGCTGGCTGTATTACACGTTTTCGCTCCGTACAAGTTTGCACAAAATAATAGGATTGCTTTCATCTATACAAGTATTGTACAGATAAAATTATACAAGTATAAAACTATACATTTCAAACTTATCTTATCTTCTCAATAATAACTAATTTTCAGAAGTAATGGTGTTTAGCTATTTTTAATAATCAGTGGAACAACCTGGAAGAGACGTAAATTTAGATGCAATCTTCCGGATCTTTTACGGGCTACAGATATTCACATGATTAAAAAAAACGAGACTGCAGGTAACGGCACACAGACTCAAACGTTGAGTGTGTGTGTCTTGGGGCTTTTGAGTCATGTTTAATGTACACCAGCTCGTTTGCGCCCTTACATTTCTTTTTTTTTTATATATATTGACAGACGTTGAATTGATACACGACAGTTTTGTTTCGAGACTGCGGGAAAAGTATCGCTCAAATTTGTCTGTATATAGCTTCTTTTTTTTTTAATTATATTACATTTTTGCAGAAGAAGGGGGGGGGGGATTAAAAATAAACGAAATGATTAGGTCTTTAAATAGTTTGATCGTAATATCGACAACTCAGTGATCAATCCCAATTGTGTAAGCATTGCGCCAAAAAATAGCAAAATACGTCTTTCCTTACTTACAAATAAAAGAAACACGTCACCATTACCCATACAAAGTAAGGCGCGTTAGATTTGCGTTTCTTTATTTATTAACCACAATGTTTTATTGTTTTAATTTTACAGGTAGACATAAGCGCCATTTTTAAAAAGAACCATTCTACCCGTGCAAAAGCTTTACATAATTACCTTATCTTTTTCACGGCTCCACCTGAATACTGACGAGAAGAAAAAAAAAAGGCGAACGTAGATAAAAAGCTGATTTACGACATACTCGCTTTTTGATGGTATTTGGGGGTATAGTGCACTAATTCACGTAACATGGCGCCTAGAAACACACAAAGAAAAAAAATTAAGTAGTTTTTTTAACATTTTTAACCTTAAAGTTCTAATGAGTAGAGTAATAAAGTTACCCCTTACTCGAAATAAGTGACGTAACTATGTTATACTTTACTGTTTTAATAGGTATTACGTTACTGAGAAAAAAGTAACCCGTACTGGTAACGCCGTTACTGGTAACGCGTTACAGCCAACACTGCCAAGCTATGCCACCAGGTAACGAAGCCACCAGGTTCCATTGGAGAAAGCATTTTTGCTGTGTGGTCTGAGTGAATCGATCTTCACCACGCTAGAAGGAGCGGACATTGTCATAGCAATCATTATTGGCAAATCAATGCCCAAAGGACGTCTTCGAGCAAACTTTTTAAAAGTGGAGACTGCGCAATCGCTGAAATGATGTCTGTTGACGCTCCAGCCTTCCAGGGTGGTTGCCAAGACATAATCGACCGAGATTTTGGAACTCGCCCAAGGAGAGATATCAGGATAATAACCACGGTTTGAATAACAACATTAGGGATCATGAGGTTGGAACTGTAATCGCCTCGGTCACGCCGAAACTTCTCGCAGACCTTGAGGATGGCCATTTTATGAGTGTCCCACACGACTCTAAGTTAACGGGAAATGTTTGTTGTTCCATTTCAGTGCACTTTACTTGGGGAACCACATCACCTGAGGTAGCTGCCTCTAGAATTTCACAAATTGTCTGAGGGTGCACAAAATTAGTTTCCCGTTATAGGTGTGTACGTCTGGACAAAATATAATCTCTATCTTCATAAACGGGGTAGATCGTTTTTATCACTAACTTTAAAGGACAACAAAAAACGCAGTAGAGTGACACTAAGGGGTTTCAGATATAGTTGACGAGCAGAAACCGTTTTATTTCGAGCACCGGTTTTCAAAGGAGATCGGTACGTGCAATGAAGAAACATTGTGGCAATTGGACATTGGACATTGGAAAATGTCTCGTCGAAAGCTTTTATAACTCCTTGGTCACTGTGGATACTTATTTGGTCACCCTTTCCCGATGGCCGACATAACGGCCGCGGGTCGCGGAACGCTCGGCCCCATTGTCGTGAGCTCCGGCATGTTTCGTGAAGCGTAGGAGGGCCCTGCCTTGAGGGCTTGGGGGCCATCCTCTCCACTTTCTCCCTGGGGGACCTGTCCGCTCGAACGTGGTAACGACCGGCAAGCGAGGAGGTTTCGCTTCTTCTTTTCCCGTTTTGGGGAAAGGGACTCGTCCCGCGCCCGCGACAGGGTTCGGATATGTTATCGGAGACTTGTTGGATGCTTCTCCAATCTAGGCTCGCGGTAACCCCGCATCTGGCAAGTAAGAACATTTCCTTGCCTCGCTGGCGCGGCGGAGTGGGGGTTGACTAAGTGTTTCATAAATGCTCTTGCACTCCGTCTCTGGTAGGTGTGTCTCCTTCACTGTGCTCTAAAGAGGGGTTGCGATTATTGGAACCACGGAGATATTTATCGAACCGACCCGCAAAATGTATCCAAACTTTCGTCTACATTAGCGCGGAGATGTGGAATCGCGCTACTATAAAGGAAGGCTGCGGAGGAAGAAGTAGACGGAACGCTGCAGAAACGAGGAGGTTTCCTTCTCTCCTCTCCAACATTCAGCTTGCTTCCTCCTCCCCAGCCCTCCTTTCCCTCGGAAGTTAGTACGGAACGGATGTTTTTGCGTACCTGAACCCGTCGAAACCCTCATTGGAGCCGTTGATGGTGAGGACGGGGGCCCGGGCGTAGGCTTTGGCAACTCTCCGGTTCCGTTCCATACAGATGATCTTGGCCCAGATCTCGTCGTCGATTTGGTCCCATTTGTTCAGAACTTCCTGTATGTGGTCCTGTGGAAGACACAAAGGAAATACGGTCAGGAAAAAAACTCAGCGGCAACGCCGTTATGTTACCCGCTTGACTAAACAACTGAAATTTCGCGTACATGCGTGAACCCGAAAGCATTCCTACACACAGCGCATTCCTACCAGCAGAGGATTCGTACCAGCAGCGCTCCACGTCCTCCTTCACACGGCGCTCCGGCGGTGACATCACGCTACCTCATTGCGCAGGTGCGGCGAACCTCGCCGGCTTCACGACAACTTCCGTGACGAAGCATGTGCGTTGCTGTGCCTTTCTTTGTCTTTTATCTCTGAAGACCGTCCGTTTTGACCTTGAGCGCCACGCCGGCTTCCGCGACGAGGCATCTCCGTCGCTGTGCTTTTCTTTATGTTTTATTTGGGGGGCGCGTTCGCCTTGCAGCCAATGGGAATTTGTGTGCCGTTTCGCTCAGCCAATGGGAATTTACGTGCCGTTTTTTGTTGCTACAGACACCAGATAACGCCGGCTTCGCTCCATGAAACAGTTACTGTTTTCGCATTAATAAATATAACAACAAAGGTGTTCTTTTATTTGTTTTTTTTATGTTTTATTCTTTATTTATCGTCCTCGCAGTTTCGTACTCCAATACGAAGCTTGTAAGGGAAGTTCTGTTTACTAAAGGTGCGTAATTTCTGTCCTGCTTCAGTGTCAAAGCTGTGAGGAAATTGCGCGTGTTCGGGAAGGCGCGCTGCCGCGTTTGCTTTCCGATTCGGCGCGCCCGAAAAAAATAAAACGGCGTAATTTTTCATAAATTTTAGGGAGCTTGGAACGATAAATACTAGAAACATGAAGAAAATCTCTTGTAAAAGAGTCACTTTGGAATTATGATAATTTATTTGAATGGACAACATTCAAGGAAACGGCCACTAGCTCATTTGTGCGCAACCAACACGCGCAATTAGTGATAGTGCAACCCAAACCGTGGGTAAAATCGAACCAAAAACTGCAACAGAAACTGACAGATCTCTTTTCAACTTCGTAGCTTTTTTCATTGTTTTACCTGTTTAACATCAGCTCACAGAACACAAGTAGATGTGATCCTTTATGTCAAAACATGCCATTAGTCATTCATTAGTCAGATTCTTCTCCAAGGTTGTTCATGTCCAAGAAAATTCTTCTTCTTCTTCTTATCATCATCATCGTCATCATCATCATCATTATTATAATTATTTTGTTTTTTAAGTATTGTGTCTTTCCAATTACAGTCTCATTTGCATCGATGAGTCAGACGTTGTTGGGCCAAGTCCCACAAGCCTCTCGACGGACCCGTTTCTTCAATGTACAAACTTCAAAGTTGCAATAAACGATAATTATTATAAATAATAATATTAGTGTTATTTAAAGAGGATTCGCTCTCCGGTAAACAAAGAGGGAGTTGGAACGCATACCGACCCCCCAGCATATGCTGGACTGTCCCACTATAGTCCGTAGCAACTCAAGAAGGTAGGGCGAGGGAAAAGAAGGCCGGGGAGAAGGAGGAAGCAGACGGAACGCTGGAGAAGAGAGGGCGAAACCTCCTCCTCTCTTTAGCGTTCCGTCTGCTTTCTCCTCCCCGGCCTTCTTTTGTCTCGCCCTACCTTCTTGAGTTTCAAGGGACTATCGGTAGCTCCCACCTCTAACGTGCTCTTTATACTTTCGCTATTTATCGGTACAAGCAAAAATATTAAAAGATAAAAATAAAGAGGAGAAATGTTTCGATCAGAGCCCCGTTTTTAGCAGCAGCCGACAGGAGCGGGAGCCCGATACATCAGACAGTCGGCGAACGATTCGCCCATCCAAATGGAATGTCGTCGCTTTCCCCCGTTAAGGAAAGCACGCGCCGCGTGCGCGAAACGCCGTGAAATTGATTTAGGCGTCGACACGCTCTCGTTCCTGCAGCTGGCAGTCCCGTTTTAGGTTTGTGTATTTATCGTCCGACATGTCCCCAAACGTCGAACTACCACGCATTTCTTACGCATAAATTTTGTACCTGACCGCAAAATGGATTGCTTGTCCCCCCCCCCCTCCTCCCCTCGCGTTTGTTCTGGCCGCACCTGTCAGGCTGTGGCTGGCATTGCCCTATTGCTTTAGAACGCGCCATAAATGTTGCACGAGGTTGTTTTTGTTTTGTGTCTGTGTGTGTGTGTGTGTCTGTGCGTGTGCGTGTGCGTGTGTGTGTGTGTGCGTGTGCGTGTGCGTGTGTGTGTGTGTGTGTGTGTGTGTGTGTGTGTGTGTGTGTGTGTGTGTGTGTCGGAGTTGTGAGGAAATGGCGCGTGGTCGGGTAGGGCGGCATGCCGCGTTTGCTTTCCGATTCGGCGCGCCCGAAAAGAATAAAACGACGTAATTTTTTGTCTATTTTCGGACAGGAGGTCGGAGCGAGAAATATTAGAAACACGACGAAACAGGCCGCGCCGTTCTGTTCGTTCGGTTGTTCCGCCCTATGGAGTGTGCGCCGGTATCCTTTTGTTGTTCGATCGGAACGCAGTGTTGGGGGTGACGGAAGTACAAGAGGGCGGCTTTGGTTGCGCGAGATGCGCTTGCATCCGGGACTGTTTTCCTGGACTGAAAGGATGCTTTTGTGGCTCCGCGTCTTATACAAATGTTGGAGATGGCGCCTTTCGTAATAGGAAAGGCAGGCAGCGAATTAGCTGACTGGTTGTAACGGCACTCGACTTGAGGTACTGCGTGGGCTGCTTTTGGGCGGTATCGACGGTCCTCAGCCACGAGGGAGGCTGTTGCGGGAATAAAGACAGCCAACGAAAACGCGAACATGTTCGTCGCTTCGAGATCGTTTTACGTGGTCGCGCTAAATGTCTGGTCGTAATTTTCATTTACCCTAACGTTCTCGTCTTAAAAGCTTTCATCCCCTATTCGACACGTAAAACTTGCTATGGAAAAGGAGGATATAGCCCAAAATATTTCTACAGAAGCACGCACCACTTTTATTGTCGTTTCTTCTAAGTCTCGGTGAATTTGTGACTTATTTATACGCAACCAAATCTGGCACAAAAAGCCTAACCTTATCACGCCAATAAGAGCGACTCCCGCCTTTTCAGACCAGGGGCCCTAAACTCGTGAAACACAAAGTTGGAGCCAAAAGTTCGCGGAGCGCGCCGATTGGACGTCGGCGAAAAAAACGCGAAGTCATCGTCGCGATAGGCCAATCGGTACGCTCCGTCAACTTCGGCCCCAACTTTGTGTTTGACGAGTTTAGCGACCCTGGGGTCCTAAACTCGTCGAACACAAAGTTGGAGCCGAAAGTTCGCGGAAGGCGCCGATTGGACGTTGCCTAAAAAAGTGCGAAGTCATCGTCATGATACGCCCATCGGCGCGCTCTGTCAACTTCGGCCCAACTTCGTTTCTTGACGAGCTTAGGGCCCAGCATGGACTCTGTCGCAGGTCACGTAAATGGGATCTGTGCACGTTCCGACCCGGTGTTTTTGGTGTAGATAGAAATGTGTTCAGAGCAGTACTACCGCTAGCATAGGCGTCTTTAACGTGCACCACGCAGTAGTGATGCAAGAGCGCGCACGCGGAAACGATGCTCATTCAGATCGGGCAGGCGTGAGGAACTGAACCCGGGTGTTCCTTGGAATCTGCAGCGCAAGCTTTCGAGCGTACCACGTGCTCTGAGCTTCGCTGCGTTAGCGCACACGGTCACCGATCTCCCGCCCGCTCACGACGTATAGCAAACAAGAAAACGCTCGCTCAATCATGCTGAGAAAGACCGGGGACCACCGCACGCGTTGTGAATGAGCTGGGCTCGGGCTATGTCTGTTTGTGTGAGACATCCGGTGATGTCAAGAGGTCACGTAACTGTGACGCCACATTATGTGACGGTGTCGCTTTGTGTCGCATATCATATCATCACGCGACGGCATGAAGTCACGTGGCACGATGCTTTCATGACGGCCCTACGATACGGTTAATCGATGCGGCTATTCGAAACGGCGGTGTTCTCGTAGAATTCGGCTGATAAAACACATTCTACGCTAAAACTCGATATAATTAGAAAGGGGTTCCCGAAACGAAATTCCTACCCGGACCAGCCATGCCCGCAAAAACACTCGTAAGCCGACACTATACCGTCGTCCAAGACTCCCGTCCTAATGGAGCGGCTCCGGCGTAGGGGCGTTGATGACGCCGGCACCGCCATTAGCCCTGCAGCGCAAATGAGCCTGCGTCGCCGGAACGGGACAGCAAACCTAGCGATCCTATCGAATCGCGTCTGGGACCTTGGCACACGTTTTAACCGACGCCGCGTCGCCGTAACCCGTGCAGAGTGTCGCCACAACCGAGAGTCGAGTGTTCCTTGGCCCAGATCGACAGGCTATATATGTTTTTATTAATATTTATTTTCTCTCACTGCTGGGCAAATCGGTCTGCAAAATACAAGACGAAAAAAAAAAAAAAAAAGGGGGGGGAGGGGATTTGCTTTGCCAACCAGTCTGAATTACAGGTGACTCGAAGAGTGTGTGCGCGTGTGCGTGTGCGTGCGTGTGTGTGTGTGTCTGCGTGTACGTGTGCGTGTGCGTGTGCGTGCGCGTGCGTGTGTGTGTGCGTGTGTGTGTTTGTGTGTGTGTTTATTGGTAAAAAGCAGAGTGACACGTTGCCAGCCGGTGCAGTTAGATGGGGAATAATGCATTTCGGTGAGACGACCGAACAAATGTGCCGAGCGCGAATCGCTACAGGCTGCTTGTCTTTGAAGCTTCGCCGTCGTGCGCGTAATCAAGAACGATCGAAAGGGGTTTTATTCGATAGATTGCTTTGCCGCTTTCGTTTGGAGAAGATGTGAAGCTCTTCCGCGTCCGTATACCCGCGGAGAGAAATTGACGGATGTTTGGGATAGGAAATGAAGCGTCATAAGAGCTAATATACTCTGCCCCGTGATTGAGTGGCGAGTGTAGGTCAGTCCGGAGGACGGCGAGAGGAGGGTGATACGGTAATACTTGTGATTTGATTAGTCACGCATGAATGGCGGTTAATGTTGGGTGACTAGCGCCTCTCTTTGTAGGCCTTAATGGAGCGAACATTGAGGACAGGGAGCATAGACTAACTATTAGCGAGTTTATTGTTTTGCGGCGGATCACACGGTGTGGCCAGGCACTGTGTGAAGGTAAAAGGCACCATTCAATAGTTGCTTTACTAGCTAAATTTTATATCATTACAACTGGCGGCACTGAAGCGAACATGGGAACATAGGTGGCTAGGCATCGTGTATACGTATAAACCACATTATTTATTAACCTCTTTAGTAGCCGTATTTTATATCATTACAAATAGCGACACTGAACCAAACAGGCACGCTCTATGATAGCCAACCATTGATCGAATTTCCGAAATAGCACGGCAGGATTACACGGTGCTTTCTCCTTGCGCCTTGATTTCAGGGTCGACGTGGCGTCCTTGGACTTCAAGGTCCAAATAACAGCGTGTGATACTGCGAGAGTGTACGGACAATGGCACGCCCAGGTAATTACGGGATTAAGAAAGATTAAGTGCGTCGACAGCAGGAGAATGCAGGTGGCATCATGCAACTCCTCTTAATCTGAATTTGTAATTCGCTTCTAATCTAAATTTTTTTTGTTGTTGTTCTCTTTTTAAATGGAATGAAGTGCGCTTACATCAGCATCGTTGTACTCAGAAACCGACTGCGGTGTTAACTCGTTTATAATAACATTAGAGTTCAACACATATTTGAAATAGAGGATCAGAGATGTTGGCTGCGTGTTAGCCATACAATGGTGTTTCGGTAATATTGTCCCCTTTATTGTGAATACCCCGCTAAATAGACGCCCTTCACGGGGACGAACTGGGAAAATACGCGTATGTTTGTCTCAATATTGCGGAAGGCTCACATATGGGCGATATCTTGGAGGCATCGGAGGTGTCCGTATTAACCAGACATGAGTGTATTCGCAGCAGTTAAAAAGAACAAGATTGGAGGAAGAAATGGGTATCAAATTGTCCCCAGTCTTATTCGACCAGTACGAGTTGTGCTCAAGAATGCAGTCTCGGCAACAAGACGGCCTTGACGACAGCTCCTAAAAAAAAGATTGCCCGGTGGCTATCGTGAAGCGATCCACACGACACACTCGATTTAACGACCTCTTTCCCCCTTATTTCAACTTGGAACTTCAAAATTGCTCTGCAGTTTCAGCGGCAGGACGTGTAAAACCTGATACTACTGCTCCTCTTTCCAGTCACCCTCAACCAGAGTGCCTTCATTTTATTTTTGTTTAGCTCTACTCGTTTTATAGGTATCTTGATTCGGCGGCCATTTTTTCCCGGTGGCAGATATTCAAGTTCCTCCTGGCGTTGTCTCCTGCCTTGCTTCGCCGCCGGCTACTGCAGATAAGCGACAGGATTGCCTGGCAATCCTTTCGGTCTGCTTTGCTTCGCGTCTGCTGACTCGAACGTACTGCTGCTGCCAACTTTTTGCCTTACCGTAAAAGCTGACACTTTTGCGAAGTGGATCACAAAGCATTCACTGGTAAAATTCAGTACTCTAGAAAAGTACGCCAAATTTCCAACTTAGAGCAATCCAATGTACTTGAAGAATATGTCAAGTATTCTGCAGAATGCCCTTTCAATGCCTGAAGTATATTTCTCGCTTACTTTTAAAGAATTGCTTTGCATTAGTGCTGCACTGCCCGCGCATACAAACTCTTCTACTGCCATCGACCCAGTACAGTAACGAAGATGTGCACATGCAAGATGTATCATTAATATACTACCGAGAGATTCTATATACACTTCAATTATGCTTTCGGCGTATATATGTCTTGTTTTCTTCCGCAAATGTGCATAATTCGTGTCTTTTTAAGGTATGGCTTTTTGACACGAGTTACTATGCCACTATTAATGTCGGCATTCAGCTTCACATGAGAGCAAAAGATAGTAGGCCGTATGCAGAGCCTCGGGACAGCCGCATGACCGGAAATGATGAAGATGATGACGCGGTTACTAATTGTTTCGGGGTACGGCTTATGCTCATCAGTATTATGTAAAGTTTTTGTCACATCATTTTCAGCACCGATTTTTAAAGTACAATTCGTTAGCGCATAAATTACTCGATTAAAGAAAAAGAAGCAGAATACAGATATTCCCACCCTGTCGGTTTATGAAAGCCACAGGATGGTGTTTTTCAGAAGCCCAGGATGCATACGGCAAGCCGATTTCTCTTAATTCTTTGTTTAGTAAGGGTGTAATTATTGCACACCCGAATCAGCGGGAGGTTTGTAGTACCATAGATAATAAATTACTCTGTTCACATGGTGCAACCCATTCTATAGACAAGCGTTTTACTGTCTTTGCCGTCTTTTTGGTTGGGTCTTAGACATCTGCCTACGAGTTTAAGTTCTTCGCCGAAACTTTCAAATGAAATAGACTTCAGCAATAGCTGTGCGTTGCAAACGACATTCGAGTCCCGCCACCACTTAAACTTCAAGCACGTATCCTCCCCATTTAAAAAAAAAATACAAACGCCAACCCCTCCAAGAACCACGCGTTCACATCGTCGTCAACGAAAATTCGGCCACGTTTTTATCTCTATCGGTCTCCACCGATCCCCGAGGAATCCAATCGCGTGTAAGCCGGAGCTTGTAGCAGCAAGGCCCCCCTGTCCTATACCTTGCGAAATACTACCTGTTCGTGGAATTGACTCGTTCATCTTGGTGTAGTAGCACCCTATGTCTATACACTTCGGATTTTGTGCATGTGTATTTTGTTTTGGCCGTGTATATATATATATATATATATATATATTGTTTTTTTTTTTAGGATACGAGAAGGTATGAGTGTCTTTTGGGACGACGCTGCCGCACTAACCCAGAAGCTACACATATTTTATTCTTTTTTTTTTTCTTGTTGTTTATCTTGGTGTAGTAGGATTCAGCGTGTATACGCGCTTCGCTTTTCGTGCGTTTGTGCTTGTTTCATCTTGTCGGATGTCCTTTCCCCCCCCCCCCCCCCCCCCAAAAAAAAAGAGACGAGAATCTCCGAGCCTGTTTCGGGACGCTGCCGCACTGACCCAGAAGGGCCCCTTCCTTTGGTTTTGTTGTTTTCTGGGCGGCTTCTCCGGTGGAAAGTCGTCGGAGCGTGTCGCTCACATTCGGCCCGTTTGTGAGGGACGTGGCGGCTCCGAAATAGCTCGCGTGCGCAGCTCAGAGCGAGCGTGCGGCGGCGCGCTTCAGAACCGGCTGCCGCCGTCGCTGCCGCCGCCGGCGAACGGTCGAGGAAGTGGCGTGCGGTCGACGGCGACGACGACGTCGACGAACGACGACGGAGGACCGACAATGGGGAACCCATTAGAGCGGAGGCGGTGTTTTTTTATTTTTTTTTTTTTTTTGTACTCTGATGTAAATTGCGTAAGGAGTTCGTTTCTGGGGGTGGGAAGAGTTGGGAGGCCCCACAGGGAACTCGCGCCCCCCACACCCACATGGAAGGAGAGGGGGAGGTTTTGATAGGTCCGCATGTTTGCGGACGAGGGCGCGGCATTGATTTCGTTCGGCTTTCTTTCTTTTTTATTCTTTATTCAATGCCATTTGTAAAACTATGCGACGCTCAGATGCAGCGTTCGAGCAACAGGTTCGGCTAGCTGTTACACATTTATCCGTTAAATATAGCGAAGAAATTGACGATACGTGGGTATAATGGTGTCACGTGGCACGACGACGAAGCTGAGGCGGTAATCTCGGCGCTAGGCTTAGCGGTACAAACGTTACTAAGACATTCAGATGGGAAACTCAGCTTCGAAACCTGGACCGCAGGCGTTCACCGAGACCGAGCGGAATACCAAAATAGAGCAGTAACAGGGGATGCTATCGAATGCGATACTCCTCAATCATTACAATCAGCCGTACAGTTCACTGAGTGGCCCCGACGGCAAAAATGGCAGCTTCGCGATCGTTATTAGCTCAATTCTCAGCACGGATCGGTGTCGCTTTTTCAGAGCACGCTCTACGGCAGTTTCTCAAGTGAGTTGTTCTAGTAACGTTGGGTAAAACTCTTGTCACGAGACCACGTCATGTGACCTCAAACCACGTGACGTATATTTCCCCTCTAAATTCATCGGGGGACACATCGATTTACTTTCATCTTCCTTTTTTGTTCGACGGCCGTGGTGGTTAAATAAAGAAAACTCATTTACTAAAAAAAAAATCGCCAACTGCGTGTGAACAAACAAAAAAACAAATTCTGCATTTTTTTAGGGGTTACATTCAACTGCGCCGACTTTAAAATGGTTGCTCGGAGAGGTTATAAACATCATTAACAGGTCATTTGGTCATAGCCTTTCTACGGCGAGGTTCTGAAAATACCTCAACTCTATGATGTTTTGACTAAATGTGACATTTAAATTCGTTCGATTACATCAGTTGATAGTGCCGACGTGTCCAACCTTTTACCCGAACGGCGTAGTCAGCTTCAGTGTAAAATGGTGTTTTGTTTTGCACGGTCAGACGCTGTATTACTTGCTTCTTAGCGTCCTTGTAGAACATAATTGATAAGCCAACAATTCTTAATGAGCGGGATTCCCTATCAGCACAATTAACAGTTTGCTGGACATAAATTATAACTGCTTCAACATGGTAAAGTTGATCATGTTCATGAGTACATCTCGTTTTCTCCATGATTTATTGGAAAGTCATCCCTAAAAAAGATGCCGTGTCTTATGACACCTCTCTGGAGTGGAAATTATCGATGTATCTCTTGCAACAATATTTGTTTACTTTAACAACTGCTTTAACTACATTCCTTCTTTCTCTTTCGAATGGGCATCTGTTTACGATGAAAATCAGAACAAAAGGTCTCTCGGTTTTTACGAGTTTTCCACAGCTACCTCGCTGATACGTCTAACCGTTTCGTCGAATTATAAATGCCTGAAAATCCTAGGATGTCATGATGGGTCCCTGGATGGCACAATTACCTGACAACTCATCTGTCTCGATCGGTTCTCACCCAAACAAAAGAAGGCCCGTTCATTCATAGTTGTAATAATAACCTCTCATCACCGTCTCATATCGGCGGAGTCAAAATGAAGAATTCGAAAAGTACATCATCTTCGCAAATTTATAGCATAGAGGAAACAATTATCTGTTCTAAAATGTTGTGTGTCTGCGTGTGTCTATATGTGTATGCTGTTTTTTTTGTGTGTGTGTGTTTTTTTTTTTTTTTTTACAGTAGGAAGTCAGGTTGTTTTAGAATGACGCTAATTCCTTCGCTGCAAAACGAGAGTCCAAACCGTTGACAGTGAGTTGATCTAGGAACCACGCGACTGTAGAGTTCTGGTACCACCGAAAAAAAAGAAGCACACGGAGAAGAGATGAACGAAAAGTTGCAATTAGCCGGACTATTCTTAGTGATTGTGACAAAGCTGCGGAGCCTAAGAAGGAGACTCGGCTGGAGGCCGGAGGATTCCAAAAGAGGCTCTTCTTCGCCGGCCGTCGGCAATTTGGCGTGGAATCTCTGCGTCGGAGTGGAAAGCCTCAGGAAGTGGGTCACGTCAAGTCAACGGGTGCTGTCGCTCGTCGTGACGGCGCTATGGGCGGCCCGGAAAGCTAAGAACGTCTTGAACGAGCAAGCAAGCTTCCATTTTACTTCAAAAATAGATATAAAACAAAACGTGTAGTGAGATGTTGGAGAGGGAAAGCGGTTTCGTAGCCTTTTTTGGGGGGTTGGGAAAAAAACAAGATTTTGCCCGTCTGCGAAGAAACTCGTGATCCGTAAGAAAAGCGAGGAAAGCGAAAAAAAAAAAGTTAGGGCCGTCTGCCGTGAGGTTCGTGGGGGTCTCGTCTGGTCGAAATGGGTTCGGCCGGCGGCGAACTAAAACCGCCCACCGAGATATGGCAGGGCGGAGTTTTGTTTCTATTTTCACGAAAAAGTGTTCTTGTTTCCTTCCCTCTCTGACACTCTCAACCCGAATCGGACACAATGATTAGTTCCTTCGGTGCATTCTTCTTTTTAATGCGAGCTTCCGCCGAGGTATATTCGAGTTTTTTTTTTTTTTTCCTTTTTTTTGTATTTTTTTTAATGGAATGACATTGAGCGTAGTCAATGTCATGTAAAGCCCCATATCATGCTGCTCGGACGTCATACGAAAGACATGGTGAATGTTGCAGACATGATGACACACCTATCTGCGGGCACGCCTCAGTCATGTTCGATCATGTTTGCATAATGCATATTTGTGCTTCCAACGCGTCTGCCGACATGTTGTTGTATAACCAGTGTGACTTGACCATCGTACAAGGAAGAAACACTCATCAAAGAGTAGAGAGTTTTAGGGAAACGTTTTTGCGGAAACGATACGATACGATCGGCTCTGCGGTATGGAATGCGCATGCCCGAAGTCGCTGCAGCCTTACCGTAAAGGCCAGTGTCCGAAACGTAAGCTGTGTTTATGTGGTCAAAAAGGCTCACGTCAGAAGCGTCTCGACTCGTTTATAGAGCGGCCTTTCGCTGTGGAAAGGGGCGTGACGAAGCTTCAAACGGAAACGAAAGCATTCGTAGTTTTGCCTGGAAGATATGTCATGGTGGCGGTGAGAGAATCAAGTCGAATTCACGACAAATAAAACAGAAAGCAAACGAAACGCGAGGTAGAACGTCCCTGGTCTCGCCGTCAACAATCTGCTCCTTTTTGGAGTAGCCAAGTCGAATAAAAGAACTTTTTCCAAGTTTTTCTCGCCGAATAAGGCCAATCCGAACTCCTTTAGCCGAGGAACTGTTCAGTCACAGTACGGACGTCGCCGCGACATTCGGCGCTCGCATCTATCAAAACGAGACGAAATACCGACGACGACGACGACGAATGACAAAAATAATCCATGGAGAAGGGGAACATAGGACAAACACAAATCTCCAAACACAGCTAGGAGACTGGTGCGCGCCATGTTCCTCTTGTTTCCCTTCTCCAGGCATTATGTTCGTCATTCTTGTCCAGCTCGCTTGCACCTTTCCGTTTAATTGCATTATAAACACAAAATACAGTAGCTCCACAAATTTGGCTTCAGGGTATTTCTGACCGGGGAAATGTTTTCATTTCAGTTCCGTTAAACCCCACAAAAACCTGCCCCATCTTTACCCACTTTACGACGCCATTGCGCATTTCCGTTGTCAGGGGGCGCGACCTGCACCGATCGTCGGCAAACGCGGTTCTCTAAAAGCCGTTTCAAGGAAAACGAGCGGTCCGAGCTCCCGATCCAAGGTACCGATTGTTTGGTCTATCCACCGTGTTTTATATCGGTTCCCTAAACTCGAGAAGGTGTCTCGAGGGAAAGGGAGGCCAGGGAAGAGGAAGCAGACAGAACGCTAAAGAAGGGAGGAGGTTTCCCCCTCTCTTCTCCAACGTTAAGTCTGCTTCCTCCTCCCCGCCCTTTCTTTCCCTCGCTCTACTTTCATGAGTTGCAAAGACCTTTTCTGCAAGTGCGCCGCCATCTTGAATTGACGTCACTTCCAGTATGGGCGAAAACATTGTTTTGCCGTTGCCACGCCAATGGAAGGCATTAAGGATATAAGCGAAACTGTCACACTTTGTCTTTTTGCCTCCCCTTTATTTTTTTTAATAATTTGCAGGTTGAAACGTTGGATTATTTTTTCGTCGCCCATACCGGATACGCCTATTAGGTGGCTGAGGACGAGAGTACGCAGAAAAGGCAGTGCCACCCTCCAACGTCACCATTATACTCCGTTCACCTCCAAGCTGACAGTGCGGTCGAAGTTACGTCCTCGTTGGACCAGTCACACGTCTGCTTTTCGTCACGTGATCACCGCTCCCGCCCATACCCACGCTCTGAGTTCGGGTCAGGTGATGAGAGGGAATCGCTTCACTGGTCCCACGAGCGTGTACATCTCCCACCGCAATGTGAAACTTTGCCTATAGACCTTTTCCACAAGGGCGCCGCCATCTTGAATTGACGTCACTTCCAGTATGGGCGAAAACATTGTTTTGCCTTTGCCACGCCAATGGAAGGCATTAAGGATATAAGCCCTACCGTCACACGTTCTCGTTTTGGCTCCCTCCTATTTTTTTACCGGTTACAGGTTGAAACGTTTTACTATTTTGTCGTCGCCCATGCTGGAAGTGACGACAAGTCAAGATGGCGGCGCCCCTGTGGATAATGTCTCTAGCTCGCGTCCGCGTAGACGCGAGCGCGTCGCTGACGCGCTAACCGTGTGCACACAATGCAGCGGCGCGGCGACGCCAAGTTAAATTCGTCGCAAACTTCCCCACGTACTCTCATCGAGCTTCAACGTGTTTGCCACTTGCGCAAGAAGGCGGTATCCACTAATAATTACATAATGCGCAGGTTTCGTCTTCTTCTAGATGGTGTTGGCAAGGAACCTCGAATTTTCGCACCGTACCACACGTGCACATAACCCCTGGAATTACAGAATTATATGATGTCATTCTAGTAATCAGTATCGACTTTGCTTGACAACTAGATTTACGCCCGGAATTTGCGAGCTTGCGGATGAGCCGCGAAGCCGTGTTATTAAAATAAAATAGGAGCCAAAACGATCATTCCTTTGTAGTTGAGTGACCAAAAAAAATGCTTTATTTATCAGAACAAAAAACAAGGAGAGGGGGCGTGCCCACAACCCTTGACTTTGAGCAACCATAAACAACACTGTTGACATCGAGGACCCAGGTTAAAGTCATCGCGTATGGCTGAGTGGCAGTTAAGACAGATTGTCAGGAACCGAGACAAAGGATGTAATTCAATGAGTCGATAACACTATAGCCTGTCCCGGTCCCCTCGCGTTTGTAGTCTCTATAATGTCTCCCCCGGAATGCAAACTGCTCCCGATTGTCAACCTGCCTTACTTTTCCCGCCGTATCGAAAGCATGCAGCAGCCCGCGCGCGCTGCCGGCCCACAGCAGGACGACCGACGGTTGACACAATAACAAATGGGCGCCGATGCCGACACCACCGGCGGCCAGAATTCCCCTGGTCGCTGCAGCTCGCTCCACAGAACCATGGCAGATAGAAGTGGGCAGATTTCGTCGGAACGGTGTGTCGGTAATTGCGCCGATCTCGGCTCGCGGGCCAGCCGCGTATGCGCACAGACACACACACACATACGCCCCATTTCCGACTCGAATCTTTCAAGGTTCTCCTCTTGCCTCGCAATTTTGACACGGTTTCACCGACGCCCGCCTTTTCTGACACGCCGTCCTTGGAAAGGGGAGGCTGAACGCCTGGGAGAACCATGCAAATGAACCGGTGAGTGAGTGTGTGTGTGTGTGTGTGTGTGCCCCGTTTGTTGTCCTTACTGTTGGCAGACTTGACGCGGATCACTTTTTTTTTTCTCCGCAAAAACTACTCAGTTGGTCGGGGTTTCCTTTCTTATTTTTTGTAGTATGTTTGTATTATGTTTGTGCGTTGTTTTGTAGTGTGTAAACAAATTCACTCGCACGTGCGATAAAATAAAAGAAAGAAAGGAACGCGGCGGTTGTTCCGAAACAATTCAATCTCGAGTTCTCGAACTGAATCGAGGACGCTGTGTTTGTGAAGTGAGACAGTCGATCGAATTCGATCTCTATCGTGCGTCGATGCTTGAGGTATCCGCTCACCGCTTATTCGTATATGCAGTTTTGTCTTTCAGTATGACACGTTAGAAATAATGATCCGATATTTTTTTTTCTTTATCACCCGTTGGAGCCGTCATGTCAGACCTCAATTAAACTCGGTCATTTTATTTTAATGTGTCGCTAATACTCTGTCAGATATGTGCAGAGATGCTGTAACATAACAGTTCTGATTCAAGCGTTCTTGTAGCACTATTAATAAAGGATCATTACTCATTCTTATGGGTACTCATTTTTCTTTTCTACCTCCAAAGTAGTCATGCTTTTTTGCATCCACTAAGGTTGCGCGAAGCTTGATTATGTTCATAAACCCGCCCCAATAGTCTCACATAATTGTCACAATAGAGAACTACCTATTCGAAATAAAATAAATATCTCGTTAAAAATAAACATCCAACCGTCGCTACTACGAGACAAGCGTGAAAAATGCCTGTACTCGCGGACCCGACGAAGCGATGTCTCACTCTGAGCAAGAAGCCTCCGCAACAATGACGCCATCTTCGGCGACGGAATGTTCCAAATGCAAGGCCGAAACTTGGAGGCCAAATCCAATACCACACAGAAGGCAAGGCCCACGCGTTTTCCCCTAAAACGTCATCACTAGTGGATCTACGCAGCGCCATCCACCTCGCGTCTACATCGTGGCCAGCGTGTCTTGCAGGCAGCGCCTCACAACGAGCACGACGCTAGCACGCGCGGCGACGAGCTTCAGCGTGTGCTTGGATTGGGTCGGGGATTCACCGATGATGGCGTCACGCGCAAGCCTTGAGTTCCAGGCGGTATTGCCTAAGCGCGCAGCAGTGCCCGCGACGGGCGAAGCGTCCGAACGAATCGGACCAGATCTCCCGTTGCGAGCCTGCGCTTGAGCGGGATCAGCGAGGCGTTGCATAAACAACCGTTCGCTCCAACAAGCTCACGCTCTTTATATAGACCGGAGACTATCGGGCGCGTACGTCTGCGTGAAGAACAAATATAAGAGTGCCGCGGGGGACAGGATCATAATGCGGATTAGTGGGCCGAAGCGGCCGCTATTGTCGGCACGCGTGGTAGGACTGATCGCGTGCTCGTTTGTGCGACGCAACGGCTGTTCTTCCTGTACTGATTCGGTTCTGGCGTTGCTTGATTTGGTTCGGGTTCGGGAAAGCCGTTCGAAGCGGAGTGGAGGGAGAAGGCTCCTTCTCGTTCATGGTCGATCGATCGCGGAATGTCGACTCTTGAGACCCGATGTCGCGTTAAGACTTTCCTCTTGCGACGTGGACTAGCAGGCAGGCTGGCGAGCTCCGCGCGCGTTCATGGATGTGTGTGTGTCTGTGTGTGTGTACCGCTTTCTGCAACTCAAGCGGATAGGCAAGTTGTTGAACTGCGTCGCGTATTCGTCGTTGAATTCAAACGAAGCGTCGTTTCGCAAGTGGTGTTCCGAATTCTGAAGGATGGTCTGGTTGTACGATGACCTGTTAGTGCGTGCGCACGCGAACATGTGGAATATTCATTTCAGAAAGAGCGCAAGTGTAGTTATTGAGCGAGTTGAAGATGCCGATCGCCCGCAACGTACACTTTCTCTGGTCGACGCAGGTGCTCTTGAGGTAGACATGCGTACGTAACGCGCTACTAGTAACAAGTTACTACTACCTAGTTACTTTTTCGGTAACGAGTAACGTATTTAGGTACTTCTCCTAGAAAAGGAACGAGTAACGTACTTGATTACTTGTAAGGCCAAGTCACAAGTAACGGCATTTTGATACTTTTGAGTAGTAACATGCACAACACCGTTTAAACAGCATCGTTATATTTCTAACCTGAGTACCCGTCAATTGCGACAAAGGCAGATGAACAACCCGAAAAACAGCTAAACAGTATGACAATATAGCGACTTTATCGTTGAACACGTCTGTCCAACTCAACAGCTGGGAATGTCCCTCACCCGGAGAACACAATGAGTTTCGTAGGTTGAACCATAGCCTCCTCTATACTGACAAAGCCTGGGAGATCGCCGCGAGAAGCTGCCGCCGAAATTGAAAAGGTAGAGCGGCAGACAAAGGATGAGAGGATGGATGGATGAATCCGGCTGAGCCCTTTGGATCAAGCGGTAGCTCATGCCACCTAGCCATTTTGTTTTACCATTTCAGCTTAGAATATTTAAATGTGAAAACTATATTCACTCCGCGCTGAAAAGAAAGTGAGGCTTTAAAACCCCCTTGTCATTAGTTAATAAGAAAATGCCTAGTTTTCTCTCGCTTTCTGCTACCATTCACTTAATCTTTGCCTGGTGACGGGCGCCCCGCTGCGGCGAGACGCCGAAACACACTTCTCCCGAGAGATAAAATGTCCGCTCGTGCTCCTCGCGTTCCTCGCGCTACCGCGAATTCTTTCCCCGTCGGGTCTGAAAACCATGTTTCGAGTCCTCGCCGCTGCAAAAACTGTACGCTGACGACCAGGCTCCCCGAGAAATGCTCCCTGCTACCAGATCCTCGCTCTCCAAATCTGCGACCGGGCACTCTATGGCTCCGTCGTCAAACTGCCAGGCTATGGTTGAACCTTCTGGAATCGTGTACTGACCGAATGTAAACACGGAGGTTGCTGACGTGGACTGGGGAGGCACAAAACCCATTGTCAGCTTGGAATTCCAGACGCACAGAGAATAAAAAAAAAAAAAAGAGGAGGATCCCACATTCATCAGCTCTCCCTGAAGCACAACACTGCCGTTTCTTCGAGCGCGTCAGTAGAACGACTCTTCAGCATCGCCGGGGATGTATTTTCAACGAAGTTGGCAAACATAACTGATGAAAACTTAGAGAGGCAGTTACCGCTTAAATGCAATGACTACTGAAAAGAAAACAACAAAACCATAAAACAAAAGCAGTTGTGTATTTGGTCGTCAAAGTAACGAGAAAGGTTACTCGTTACATTTGAGGTAAAGTAACGCGCTCCTTTTGAATATCGGTAATGAGGAACTTACGTATTTAATTACTTTTTGAACAAGCAACGAGAAACGGTATTTAGTTGTTTTTTCTTTTTTTTTTTTTTTTTTTTTGGTGTGTGTGTGTGGGGGGGGGGGGGGGGGGGTAGCGTTTACATGTCTTTCTTTTGAGGCACGTGTCTCTGGGTTTTGGTGTCAGCCTCTTGACCAAGTATAATTATCCGCTGATGACGAAACGATACAGTTCTGTCTGTTATAACTTGTGTGAATTAATGAATGCATAAAACTTTAACATATGAACCCCCTAATATCATTTTTTCGCACGCTCCTTGGGCTTCTGTCGTCAACAATCATGTCTACTGGCCATTCACACTATCATATGCATGTCATTGCTTTGAATTTTTTTCTTCATCGCCTGTCCTATTTAGAGGAAGCCCAGGCCTTTCTTATCGTTTGACGAGGTATTATGTGTGTTTATTTCTTTCTTCTTTTACCTTGTAATCTCAACGTTTTGTTGCGCTTTTTTATAACTTAGTGGTAATAACAAACATAATTTTCAAAGATAGGAGTTTATTATTTTAGCTCAAAGCTTGCGTCGTTACCTGAGCAAACTTGCCGTTTCGCGGGTACGTACCACACGCCTCTAATTCTTCGCGTGATCTCAAACCTTGTTTAACGAAACGCTCCGTTAGCCAATAACTTGGTCGTAAACTTTTTATCCTTTACTCGGGATCAAGAAAATGCATTATTGAATCACGACTGGTATCCCCTAGCCAAGCAGCGTCGATGTGCGTCATCGAAGAAAGCCCAGAAAAAGCGACAAAACAGGGACGCAGAGCCAGCGATTTCTGTCCACTCGCTCGAAAACCGACCGCGGGCCCTTGAACTATCCGACCCTTGCTAGGATCAACGCGGTGCAATGACGAGCGGTGCCAGGGCAAGTGGGCGACTCTGCGAGAGGACTGGTCCCTGGCCCGAAGCCATCTCTGAACCGGCAAGGCCAACAGCCGTCGTGGGAGAGCAGACCACGTCCAAAACAGTCTGTGCTCGTGCGCACGCCGTCCCATGCACTACCTCCTCCTTTTTCCTAATGAGTGCAGCTTGTTTGTGCCAAGTTCACCGCGTACGCTGTAGGACAAGGTGACCTGGGCAGTGTTAGGGCTATAGTGGGGCTAGAGGACTGCAGCAGGTCATGGTCTAGCAGTCATACGCCGATGTATCTTTTACGGGGACGAGCGCCGACTCTCGTGGCCAACAGAACCTTGGAATGCCGAGCCTACGAAACTCGGTGACTGGCAGCTGTGAAACAAAACGACTCATCTGTCATTTTCTAAGATTGATCTTGGAGAAAGTGGTAAGGCTGGTTCAGGGTATTGCGCTTGACTGTGACGGACCGCGTTACGACCGTTTGTGACTGCTTACAATGGAATTTTTGTTACCGCAACCGCGTTCCGCGCAACACGTCGAAGTGGCACGCAAACAGGAGTAACGCAGTCGCTTACACTCAAACGTAAATATTTGAAATAGTCTTCAGTATTTCTTCGGAGGATGACACGCTAAGACGACGCCCTTTTGTGTTATGTTGTTAACCCTTACAGCACCTCTCGGGAATACGCGTCAAACACCGCGGTTGAAGTATGCTGGGAAAAGAGGGCCTAACGGAAATGGCCAAGACGAAGGTTACGTCTATCGAGGACAGTTCAGTAGGAAGATATATGTATTACTAAAGCAACTGCACCATCTCCTCCAATTAAAATTCCGTATTTGGGATCAGTTTTGAACAGATGGTTGTCTTCTTGCGGCCCCTTTGATAACGTCTGCGATTTGTCGATCTGCATAGCAGACGTCAGCTAGAAAGAAGCGCTGCGAACACCTTTCGTCCTTCAATGCCCCGGGGAGGCTCTGTTTGATGGCAGTTGATTCGAGCGAGCGATGTCTGCCGCGGGGAGGAAGGCGCCTACGGTTGGGCCGATTCCAAAAGTTCGTGGCTGTTTGAAGGTGTGACGTTACATCGTTGATCGCACAGCCGACCGTTCGATCCGTTTTGTCACGCTGGCACAGGGGAAGGTGCTGTTGTCGACAGTCACGTTACGCGGTGGCACCTTCGGTGGAGACGCGTCTTCGCGTTAAAACATGCGTGTTCGCAAGGTTCGTGACTTCCGGCATACACCGCGCTGGTAGCGTAAGGAAAGCGTCAGTGGCATCATTTTCAGGAAGTGAAAGGTGACGCTTTGCTGACAGAAAAACAAAGCAACTAAGTTTTTGAAGAAATATACAAATAGAGTCGCGTTTCCTGGTCCTCGTTACAACTATATTCGATTTAGACGTATTCGGAACGCCTGTAGAACTGTTTCGATTAAAAACAAAACTCCCAAAAACAGTAAGTTATACAGGGGAAAAACATGTTAAAAAGTCACACGTACAATTCCTTCGATTTTTTTTTTTTTTTTTCAACAAGTTTATTGCGATTGATTGTCGGAAATTTCTTCGTGCTCGCGGCTTGCGTGCTTTTTATATTTCGATTTGGCCTTATTAAATTTGACCGTGCTTCTTCCCAAGAACCTGTGTCTAATGCTATGCTACAAGTTTCTTTTGCCTAATTGACGACGGTGTTAGCGATTAGGCATTCTGTTTCACATCATGAACCTGATGAAAGGTTCCAGATCACACCCTGAGCTCCATTATGTCCGAAAGAGACACGCGGTTTGGTAGAATTCATCGCAGCAGAAACCGCACACCGTGCAACGTATTCTCGGTGCCGCCGGAGAAGGCGCACCAGAGGGACGGAAGTAGTACTTTACTCGTTGTTCTCATTGAGCATTCAAGACTCCTACATCCATTCAACGCTCTAGTCGTCGTGGGTGGACAACTAGAAAGAAAAGAAAAAAAGAAGTTTCTTGACACGCACGACGCAGCCTACACCGGTTATATCGTGGGTGACGTTGTACCTACCTTTTCTTTTTTTTTTATTGTGTTGTTTTAGTCGATCTGCGTCGTGCAACCATTTTTGCACCGGGATGCTATAGTGGCGCGTTCTTGAAAAGCACAATGAAGTAAGCGCATCTTCGGCCGTTTTGAGTTCATGGGCATGCATGCTCGGTACGTAGGCGACAGGCAAATGCCGTTGGAGCCATACGTGATTTTGAAATCTTTGTTTGTGTTGTTTTCTCTTTCCGCTTATGAGCGACACCCAGTGAACGCGGATGCGAGTCTGGGTTGTAGGCCGTTTTTGATGGTGTAGGATTACACGCGTCGTCTAGGAGTTATGACACAAAACATCTCGATATTTTGTTTTGTTTTCAGTAATGAAAAAGAGTAGAGTGTTTGAAACACAGACAAGTTCACGCGCCCTTGCATAATCTGAAAATATTCGAAGGCATCACTTTACCATGGGCACGCTTGTCCGCGTTTTCTGCTCGCTTCTCAAATGGAGGTCATTCTGTAGTGTACACCGATTAGAACAGAAATTCGAGGAGTAGAGCCATATTTCGATTACTTTTGGACCAATATCATAGTCTCCTCTGTACTCACAAAGCGTGGCAGTTCGATGACGGAGCCATAGGCTGTGTTCCAAATCTTACCCAAATGGATCCGAGTTACTCCGGCGGGTCCTGTCACGTGACATCACAGATTGAAAAGCGCTGGACGCGGGTAGGTTTTGAAACTCCAAGGTACAAAACCCTTACCCTGGAATAAGATCGAGTAAATTTTGGAACACGGCCATAGAGTGCCCGGTCGCAGATTTGGAGCGCGAGGATCTGGTAGCACAGAGCATTTCTCGGGGAACCTGTTGTCAGCGCACAGCTTTTGCAGCGGCGAGGACCCGAAACATGGTTTTCACACCCGACGAGAAAAGAAGCGGTGGCCCGTGGAACGCGAAAAGCACGAGCGGACATTCCTCCTCTCGGGACAAGTGTGTTTCGGCGTCTCGCCGCAGCGGGGCGCCCGTTATATGACTCTTGTCTTCCGCTCTATACCTTTTCACCTTCGGCGACCGCGTCACGTGATGATCTGCCAGGCTTTGCCAGTGCAGAGGAGGCTATGCCACTACGTGTGCTTAAAATATAGCCTGTTGTTTGTTTATTGTTTACGTTAAGTTCCACTGACATAATCGGGTGTCCCGTGCGAACACAAACTAAATCCAGAGGCCCTCAACCTCAATACCCGATCCGCATGTCCAGGGCAGCCATCGACTCGGACACTCAGCACGCGTTTTCGAGAAAGCTCGCCCGACACGCAACTCACCGCTTCACCGACGACCTACAGAAAACATCGCTGGGGCGAAACGAACAAAGAGGAGTGCCGAAGAGACGATCGGCATTAAGGCGGTGGCGTCCCAAAAGGGTTTCGCCTCTCCATCGAGAGAAACAGATGCCGACGGCTGACTTACATTTTATCAAACTTGACTCTCCGTCTGGGAAGCATGGGGTAAAACAGGTGTTCGAGGCGTCACCGAGCGAGCGCATGCGGCTGGACGCGTTCCGCGTCGATAACCCCGGTCCGCTTTAAAGGCGTCTATGGCCGACATCGGCAAATTGCTACCCACATCGTCGGACTCTCGCAGAGGCGTCGTCCTGTCCCTCAGAGAACGACCCTGTTTCGCGCTGGCCGTCTGCGGCCGGTGCGCTATTCTTACGGTGTGGCTTCGAGCTCGACGCGCGCTCTCGCACGTCAATCGAAGGCAGGCTAAATTTAAAACTGAGATCATCTCTTTCGGATTTTGTTTTAGGCGTTGTCCGTCAGGCTTGATGATGCGAATATAGTATTGTATGGTATGTGTATAGTTGCAAAATAAGAGTGGAACAACACCCATAGTTGTTGCTGTTGTTTCTGTTTTGCTTTTGTTTTCTCCTGGATGCGGATTTGTGTTAGCTATTAGTGTGCCTTTAGGTTACTGTGTCGGCACACCCGAAAGCATTCAGTACACAGATCCGAAGTGTACGCGGGGTCACTAAAATGTCTTACGAAAAAAAAAAAAGAGGTTTCGGTATAATCCAAAATATGAAATAAAAAAAGTTTTTCTGCCTTGATCAGGACTATTTTGTTAGTCGTATATAAATGCACAAGGCTCGCCAATGTCGTGCGATGCCTAACCTGCTGTCTTTGACGTGCATCGCGTAGTGGTGACTGTACCTGCCAGGTTAGAGATGCGGGGCGTGGGCCGGTATGTTTCCCGCGTCGTGATTGGCCCGTCGACGTTCTTAATGGCTAACGCCGCGATCTCATTGGTTGCGGACCGATAATGGGATGCTCCGCACATGGCCTGCGTTTATTACACTGTCAGTGGCTATATTCAGTTCCTAAGCCAGAAAGGAGTCCGGGCGATGAAGAAGTCTTTAGCATCAAATAAAGGGCTTAAAAGAACTCTTTACGTGTTGTTGTTGTTTTTCACGAAGAACCTTCTTAGGGATATTTAAAATACGTTTTTAGGGTGCAAAATATGGACAAGGTGTAGAACCCCTAAGAATTCTTAGGAGTTCTTCGTGAATAGTGTGGCCCTTGTTGCGTAAAATATGTAGCTTTATCATCCTAAGTCATCGACCTTCTCTCCCTTTTTTTTTTCTAATTTAGAGCCTTGAAATTCAGCCAACGTTGCATTCTGCGAAAGCTCCGTCCCTGTTATCGAATTAACATAACCAAATCTCTAGAGTTAACACCGTCAAGACATCAATAACCCCTTATCAGAGGGCGGTGGTTTTAGTTGTTTACGCTCGGAACCTGGACGTCACTCCGCTCAATTACGTAACTCACAAAATGAAAAGTCAAGCGGCATTGCCTGTCCTGAAGTACAACTAAAAACATCGTGTTTCCCTTTTTTTGTTATTTTTCACGAGCTTACCTTAAACTTAGAAACGAATCCAACAGGACCCAACTTCAGTGTGCACGCGTTCTTTTACTCTATCTATGTTTCTTATTCTTCAAGGCCGATGACGAGGACGCTAGCCATCGAAATCAGCAGTGGACAAGGAAAAAAAAAAACTTCTCTAAGGCGGCTTTTTTTCGTCGTTTAATTTACAATTATTATTATTCTGTGTGTTTGCGCGTTCGGGATAGGACACGAGGCAAGCGATTAGACGAAGGGAGCGAGATCTCACCGAGCCGTAAAGCAACCGTCGCAGCAATAAAACCCGGCTCGAAGATTGGAATCGGCCGAAGAAAAACCGCCCTGGAATATAGGCTACTGGGCTGTGCACGATCGGATACCGCGCAGGCCAGCGCCGCTCGGTATGCAACCCCCAACCCCTCGCGAGACAGGGGAAAGTGCAGTAAATTCAGAGACTTCCAGAGAAAGAGGAAGCCTCGGAGACAGAAAGAAAGAGACTTAGAGAAGGATACTTGATCCTCCCTTGGACAAAGTTGTTGGCGTCGCATCGTTTGATTCCACGTCGCAACCATCGCCGTGCCCCGACTGGCCACGAACGGTCGCTAGGGGCGCCAGCTACCCTCTTTTGCCAGTTTTCCCTGCATCGGCGTCTACTTTGGGATGGACCGGGCGGAAGCCTACGGGCCTATGGAACCAACCGCCGGTTCGGGGAGGTTTGACGTCACGAGCGAGTCGTCGGCCGACTGATCTAATTGGGCGCTCAGAGCTCGCAATTCCCCTAAAGACTGCTTATACGTCGTACAAACGGCGGTCTGCACACAGATTCGAACGCGAGTCACCGCGAGATCCGTGCTTCGAATGCCGCGTGGCAATGAGTTCGAGAAGAAACTTGGCACGTGGCATTCTAACCACGGATATTGCGGAGATTCATGTTTGCGGACCGTCTATACATATACGAAGTATGAGGAGTGTGACCCCGCCTTAAAGGGGTCATGAAACGCTTTTCCAACTTTTTCCTGTTTAGCTTTCCTCCTCAACTCATAAATCGCGCATTCCACCAAGCAGTTCAAGAAGTCGGAAAGGGGGGAGTCCCCTCTTGCTCGCACTCTCGTTTGTGTAATCCGGACAAATCCATTCTCCCCCTAGAAGATTAGCCCGTCGCTCAAAATTCAGACAAAAGTTGCTTTCCCCACCCCGTTCACCCCGAAGCTGACAGTGCTGTGGAAGTTACGTGCTCGTTGGGCCAGCCACACTTGCCACGTGAGCGTGGCAAATGTGGCTGCAGAGAATGAAGTCAGGTGACGAAAGGGAGGCGGCTGATTGGTCCGGCAAGCGCGTAGCTTCGACCACAATGTCAGCTTAGGGGTGAAGGGAATAAGTGAGGTCCGGTTGCGTGTGACGTCAGTTTGGACCCGATGACGCGCTTTTGGGACCGCGGATGTATCACAGTGAAAAGGCAGAGAGGTTGCGAAGGGGAGGAGGTACGAAATAGTCCGCTCTGTTTTCAAATTTTCGCACTGAAAGTCAGGCTTTTGACTTTCTACCTTTTTTCTTTTGGTCCACTGAACAATGTGCTATTAGTAAAATCCCAATCTAAAATGATTTATCCCAACCCAAAAATCGTTTCATGGGCCCTTTAAAGAGACCACGAAATGATTTTTAACCTTCTTGCCCCTCTGCTATTCTCCTCGACTCAAAACCGAAATGAGAAATCACGAGATCGTGAAGTGCTTGGGCACCGGTATGACTTGCCGTTCGCAAGCGATGGTAAGTGCCGTCATGGTACTCATTGACCACGAACGCGAATCCGGATGTTCGTCGACGGATTGTTTGTTGACGAGCGCGCATACGTCTGTGTGGCGCAGTGCTCTTGTCCGACGTGGCTCCTTCGCTCGGCTGGGAGAACTTCCGTTTCGGGTAGAAAAACACACTTTACGTCACTCCTACGTGATTTCACATGTTAGCGCCAGAATCCGGTGTGGACGAGTCCGGCGGAGTTTAGGAAAAAAGCAGTAGTAAGTTTTCTTTTTTTTGTGTGTGTGTGTGTGTGTCTGCAAAAATTAAAGTCAAGATAATGAAAACTGATTCCTTCTCCAGGCTCTATGAATATTGAAGATTAATTGGGGTCTTCATTTGGGGGGAAAAGCTGGAAAATCGTTTCATGGTTCCCTCTAAGCTTGGCATGGACGGATAATCGGTTGCTTCGTCATAAGATAAAAATAATATAGTTTTTTGTTTTTTTTGGACGGCACAAGGTCGTATTAGTCGGGGTGCAACTTTGACGGTCTGTATTTACATATGTATTATCGTGTGGTGTTTCTCCCGTCTGTGTTGCGTGAATTAATCGGATTTGCGTTGACGACCGGCTTGTCGCCGCCTTATTCATCGTGTTGATAGTGGATCGAGCGGCTACGTTCTTTCTTTTCCTGCGCTAACTCGATGAGTTGGTTAATCCGGTTTATTGGCTCCCCTTATCTAAACATGTACAGCACAAAGCCATAGTAATTGTTAGGCTGAAAGAACATTGCCTCTGACAGCTTCTTTAGTTTAATTATTATCATGTACAAAACGCTCTTGTTTTCTATTCCAATATGAAAAGCGTCATGAGC